>NC_135173.1:15743864-16043864 GCF_041146795.1 Maylandia zebra | reverse complement strand
GGCAACAAAGAGGACCGGATGAACACTCGTCTGTTTTTATTATCAAAATTAATGATGATGAACCAAACATTTCTTCCATTTTTGTGAGGCCCATTTAGCTACTCGGTGAGTCTAAGATGAGACAAAAGGTGTTGCTTTTTAGAACATATTCAATGATTGGCTGAACATTTTCTCGGGTGGTAGGATCTACTAATGCTATTAATTTAAGGATGTCAAACTCATTTTACATCATAGACCACATGCAGCGCACTTTGATCTTAAGTGGGCCAGATCTTTGAAATTACATGATAAATGCATAAAAAGTTCTAGTAGTTCTTTCATTTAAACTTTCATTTAAACTTGCATAGGTATGTCTTGAACACGTTTCAAAGTCCATTGGAGACCTTGCAGGGCCAATTCTCATTTAAAACCCCTGCTATAAGTGAAAGTGCTTAACGTGGAGCTATTTGTGCAGCTATTTGCATTGCTGATTCTGAACATTTTTCCTACATATATGTGTTTTTGCTTCTAACAGATGGGAAAATCTGAGCCGATGCCACAGCGATTCCGAAGAAAAGCCAAAGGTCAAGGTCTGGGCTCGTCCTTTATCGCAAACGAGCAAATATCCAGCTCCCTCATCTCTCCTCCCAGTGCTGTAGATAACCTGCTGTGTAACAACCTACTAGACTCCAACAACGCCTCAGAGCTGGCCGAACAGACATCTCAGCTCTCTCAGAGCCTCACTACTGCTAATGGCACCTGTCACGCAGAGGCAGAGTTAACTGAATCTGACACAAAGGGATGTAACCCTGCTCTCCGCAGGGATAACTGTGTGGTAGCTGCTGGTCCTGGTCCACATAACGACCCAGGCAGACTAACAGAAGTGTGTCTGGATTCTTATCTTCCTGCAGAGCTTTCTGGCCTTTCACACTCAGAAATCGCTCCCTTGTGTGCCAACCAAAGCTTGAATCTCTCAGCCTGTCATGTGCAGAAGGAAGATTCATTAATATTAGTTGTTTTTATTATGAACTCCTCCGAGTCTGCCATACAACAGATGCTGCTTCAGGTCGACTCTGAAGAACTTGAGGTAAATTATTCAGTAGAAAATTATCAATAGAGTCGTTTGGTGTCCATTAGTCTTTTATAATGAGGTTGCTTCGTTGTATTGTTTATTTTTAGGTATCCTGCCTATGTGATAGTCCAGCGGGGGAGGTGACAAGCTACAGTGTAGCAGTGGGCCAGTATTCTCTAACTGTGAAGAGGCCTGCGGTTCACGTCGAGGTGGTCGGGACGGTATCTTACCAGCTGCCTGCTGGGACGTCTCAGTCATTGCAGTTTTCATATAAAGTCCCTTTAACCAGCTTCATCAGGTGAGATATGTAGTGCTCGTATTTGAAGTGCAGCATTTAAGTGACATAAAATTAATCCAAGTTTCCTGCAGGCCTTTTGTGGTGTCCACAGAGGAATATGGGACGATGTGGCTTTCCTTCTCTCACGACACAAAGCAGAATCTGACGTTGATAAATGACAACCAAGAACCTCTCACAGCCACTCTGAATGCTCTGAAGAAGAAGCTCCAGCTTCATGTTGTGGAAGTTATAGGTGAATGAACATTTGTTTCCTGCTCGTATTCAAGCTGTTCAAACTGAGAGTATCATTTTATGCTTAATGCATATAAAAGCAGCATTCACATCAACATGTGTGTGTTAGAATATTCACCAACTCATCTGTGGTAACTACTGTTTATTTATTCTTAACATTAGGAATAACTGTTTTAAAAAACTACATTAATTAAAAAGATGAGATAATGCAGCTTGACTATACGTCAAATATGCCTCTAATGAGGTGTACTTAGGAGTTTATGAAGAAAATTTACAACTTTAACTTTCGCTTGTATGCAGCATGAACATCATTAAATAACACGGCGGTACCAATAAACAGCATTACAAAGGGGAAGAAGAAGAAGATTTTAAAATTGCATATAGAAAAGGAGACATAGATATTAATGTGTCCTATACTTTTTGCTGAGTAACCTTCATTGTTTTCTGCTCAGGCATGGAAGGAATCGTAGCTTGCCGTCTCCTTCAGGATCTGCCGTGTCTGATGCATTGCCGGGTGAATGCCGGCTGGCTGGCTGTCTGGCTGCGGTCGCCGGTGCCCGACCTGCCCGACTGCCTGATCTACCACTGCCAGAGAGCTTTACAGAGCCTCTGAGACTCAGAGCTGCAGCACCACTCACCACCACTGAAACCACTGAGGAACTAAACCCACTAGACCCTCACTGAAGAGGAAGGTACACAGAGCTGAAGTGCTGAACAGAAAAGGAGAAACCTGCTGTTGTGGCTTTTGATCTTTATTTTGCGGTCTTTATGAATTTCACGCAAAGTTATTTAGTAAGATTTGGTTTTATTTATTTGGCAGAACTATAACTCATTGAAAGACATGGCAGGTTAAAAGCTCAGGGTCAAATGATGGTGTTTAATCATCTGTGGGTGTTTCATTATTGCCTTTTAGTCGTGAAAGAGCTCCATAATCACTAAACAATTGAAGCCTTCTTCCTGGTTAAATTCTGATGGTATGCTTTGTATAACAGAAAATTCTCAAAGTGTAAAATAATGAAGTTCTCAGTTGTTTCTTTTTCCTGTACACCAGAGAGAAGATATATATTTTTTGTGATCTGAAATACATTTTCTAGGCTACAACAATCATAACAGTGGAGCGAGTAAGTCCACAGTCACTTGTCCCTCTTCCACTTTCACATTTACAACAGATGCATTGAAGAAAAGATAGTGTAGCAACTTCAGTGTATGAATAACCACAGACAAATCAGAAGGATTACATGACGGCCACAGCAGAGAAACTGAAGGATCATGTCATCACTAAGCCACTTTCTATTAGTTCGTTAGCCAAGCATGGTTGCTAAATATGCAGCACTAACCAAAAATGGCCCCTTGAGGCTGATTGATTGCTTCTCTCTCCAAAAGACCAGCACGGTGGCTGATAAAATGCAAACGTTGCGGTTTCAAAATTAGCAGCACCACTATATACATTCTACACCTTTAACATATTAGCCCTATTGAGCTGTGATGGCTAATGCCCAGTAAATGTAAAGCATGCTAGCTTTAATATTTAAAGACGCTTAATGGAGATTATTTCTACTTGATCTAATCATGATCTAGCGATAAATCTCATGGTAAAACCAGCCCAACCACCTTTTCCTGCTTACAACTGAACCTCGGATTTACAGAATTGCTACACTTTTAATTTTTTTTTTACTTTCACCATAATAACAGCAGGCTGAAATGCAAATAAAACTGAAGAAAGATGCTCTCTTGTTCACTTTTTACAGACTTGTCTCATGAGATGCTAAACAGAAGTGCAGTGTTTGATTATTTTCCAAGAATCAGCAGCTTGTCCTCTGATTTTGATTTAGTCTCTTGAATGGATGAGCGCACAGTATATTTGCACTAGTTCATTTTATTTGCAGCTCTTTTGCTCCTTTATTGAAAAAGCACAGGACGATACTGACAACGACTCCACGTGGAGGTTAATAAGAAATTGAAGCATTTGATCGGTCATGTTTGGCATATTCATGAAATTTAAAGTGTTGTAAATATTTGTAAAATATCCAGTTGGCCTGCTCGCGGCTGACGTGAACTTCCCCTTTTTTCTTTCTGACACGTACAGTGAGCGGTCTGTCTTGGACGGTATGGACTGATTATTTAAGCACTCATGTTTCTCATTAGGTGGATGTTAAGGGTTGTTATATTTTTGTATGACTGCAGTATTAAAAGAACATATTTATGCGTTTATATTCTTACAAAATGTTTACATGCATTTCACTGAAAGAAAGGGAACCATTGTTCTTCATGTGCTGTTTGACTGGTCTGTGCCAGATTACACCTGTATGTTTCTTTGACATGTTTTGGCTTGTTTTAAGTAATTCAGCCTGAAGGGAAAGTTTGCTTTCTGCGTTTCTTCTATGCCTGTGTGCTGGTTTGAAGCACAGTGTGATGCTAACAGTGTCTCTAATACTCAGTTTTAACCCTACGCCTTATGTTTTAATGCCAGTACGGCATGTTTGATTTGTGCCTGTGGTACAGAGGAAAAAAAACATCCTTGTTTCTTGGAGTGCCTGTCATTACATTCAGTTAACTTATGAATAAATTCAACATGTGAAAATGACCCTTTGACTTTGACTCATTGGTTATTTAATAAATTGAGGCTCTCATGGAGTTTATGCTTATTAACACATGTATTGGGTGTGAAACAGGAAGTAATAATACGAAAATTTATATGAACTACTGATTCTGCACAATAATGAAAATGAATATTTAAAATGAGCTTTTTTATGTGAAGTTGTTTGCATGGTGAAGCTGAAGTATATACAGCATTATAGCATATTTCTACACTGATTATATAACATAGAAATACCCACAAAGGCAAAGTAAATGCAGATTTTATTTACGGTAAATCATTCATGAAAAGGGTTATTGTTCTTAGCCATAATGTACTTTTTCTATAGCTTTATTTTTAGTTATATAAACTAAAAAACCTTTTTTAAAAATCAGGCATAATGTTGGGTAATTACAAAACCACAGAGTAAAAAGTCTCAAGTTAATTTGACCAAATTTGTCAACACAGCCAAAAATGAGACTACACTGAGTACCCGGAGAGATCATGCCCAAGCCAGGTGGTGGAGTTGAACTCAGGACCAATCACTGTGCCACCATTGCAACAGTTTACTGTAGTTTGAGAAATTTTGAGAAAGCTTCATAGCGTGAGATTCTGTAGCTGAGCAGCTCCTGTAGTAATGTAATGTTTGGGTGACCCACTTACAAAACAACAGATGCTAAATGAGATGAGAAGAAACTGATATCAAACTGAAAACATAATACAAATAAAACTAATGTAAATACAGAACCATTGCTCCTCTGCATGTGATTTTTTTCTTCAGTTATTTCAATCATTGTAAATGCATCTTTATTAAATGTATGAGCTGTGTACACTGTCAAAACATTAATCAGAAATCTATACTTAACAAGTGTACTTTGTTAAAGATTAGTAAAGTTTAATTTGGAGTACATGTGCTGTTAATACAAATTTACTGTGAGTATTTCCTAGTACAGGACTTCATTAAGGCCTTTAAACCCATTTCAAGATGTTTTCATCTGAAGTGTAAAAAGCGCCGTTATGTTTCGCAGCTTGATATTGTGGGGTTATGTCATTCGTGGGATGAAGCGCATGGCCAGGATGTGCTCGTCTTTCACTGGCTGCTGTGACAGGTTGTTGGTCTGCTTGATGCTGTTGAACGTGCAGCCTTGACGAGGACACACAGTGTACCGAGACAGGAGAGTGACCAGGATGGCCTTCATCATCACCATGGCGATGTGTTTGCCCACACAGGAACGAGGCCCGCAGCCAAAGGGCTGGAAGTAACGACTGGGTACCTGCCAAAGAGAGAAAGCAAAGACTCAAATGTGTGTGTGTGTGTGCATGTTTTTTTTTTTAGTTTAAACCATTAAACATTTGTTGCTGAACTACACTCTGCTCACTTACCGTTTTTTCAAAGTTCGTGAGGTTGAACTCTTTAGGCTTGGGGAAGAATTCGGTTTTGTGCATGAGGCCAATGTTGAGAATGATGTTGGTGCCTTTCTTGATTTTTGTACCTGCGATGTCGTTGTCCTCCAGAGCTTTCCTCATTGTGAAATCGACCACAGGATGAAACCTCAAAGACTCGTTGATGAAGCTCTCCATCACTTTCAGACTTTGGTAATCGATATTTTCCACGTCTTTTTCATCTGAAAATGAAAGATGTGTCAGAATACTTCTACTCACCAGAGTGAAACTGTGAATATGGAATATTGGAAACACTGTAAAGCTGCACTAACTCAAGACGGTGTTCATCTCCTCCACTAGCTGCAGCTCTATGTCCGGGCTCTGTTTCAGCAGCATCAGCATGAAGAAGAGGCTGATGGAAAGTGTGTCGGGGGCTGCGATTACCATCTCTAGCACACACTGCCTGACATTATCTGCTGATAGCTCTCCGTAGTTCTGTTAAACACAACAGACGGGAATAAGAAAAGACAATTGGGGGGACGACAAAAATCCCTCCAAAGAGACCGACCTGGGCAAAGATGAGCTCTGTTGCAAAGTCGAGCTCGTCGTCCAGTTTCTCGGCTTCATGAATCATCTTTTTCTTAACTTCAAGCAGGCTCTCTATCGCATCTTGCAGCTCCTGTCTGTTGGCACAAAAAGCAACACAAACATTAGGTTGAAGAAATCGCAAACCACAATACTGACTTACTGTGAGATGAGGTGTCTTACGCTGCTCTCTTATGCTTGTTGTACAGCCATCCAACCTTGAAGAATATATCTGGTTTTATTAGAACTGTCTGCCAGGTCTCAAAGTAGTTGTGAATTTTCATCAAGAATTCTTTCTCTGAATTATTAAAAAGAACAACAACAACAACAACAACAAAAAATCAATAGATGCAGCGCCAGAGCTCATGCGTCACAATTTCTTGCAGATAGTATGCGGTTTTAGGAATCTATGTGCAGTAAACACGCAATTGACCATTTAACGGCACTCCTAGGAACAGCCTGTTGGAGATGTCCAAAATGATGGCTCTCAGGAGACTGAGAGTATCCACATGTCCAGAGGGGTCAGTCATATCCTGTAAGTTGTCCAGGTGTTTGGCTGTGGAGCTCACACAGATTCCTACGGTCCTCTGCAGGCCGGGTCCAGTCAGAGCTGCACAGTAACATTCAGTAGCTCCACAGTTCAAGAAAGCAATAGTCTAACCACAGTATGTGCTGTCAGTGTGTGGTAATCGCTCACCTTTAGAAAAATATGTTCTCACTTTTTTCCAAAGCAGGACATCACTGTTGAAAATGATACCATTTCCGTACATGCCGATGCACTCGAGTCCTTTTTTGCTCCCAAATCTGGAGGTGTAGTGGGCACTCCTCAAAACGTGGTACACTTCAGAGGACCTGCAGAAGAAACCAGGCTTTACCTTTATCTGAAAATTTACTGTAAAACAAGTTCGGTTTACTCTAAAAAACAAAAACAAAAAAAACAACCCACTTGCCTGCTCAAAATCAGGGTCTCCTCTCCGTTTATCCACACCCGCACAATGCTCCCATATTTGTTGTTGTAGTAGTTACACGCTGTTCCAATCCCAGACCAGATGAACCTGCTGTAGGAGAGAATGGGACCGAGTCCTGCTAAGAAGGAAGGGCCTGACAGAGAGAAATAGGTTATGATAGTAGACTCCCACTTCTACTGCAAATTAGCAAGAACCTTGTCTGTTGAGTTTAATTTGAGAAAGATAGTGTATTTTTTTGGGATAGCTGCCAGGCTCTGATCTTAGTATATAGGAGAGTGGCAAGTAAGGACGGCACTCTTTGTTCTGTGTGTAACTGTTATTTGACTTCTGCATGAACCATTTTCATCAGTATACAGGAATTTGCACCTGGAGCTGCAAAACAGAGACTGTTTGTGATAGTTTTAATAGACAAGGAACACGCTCTGTGATGGTTGAGTAAACCTTGTTTTGTCATTGATGCAGACCTTCTGTGTATATGAGGGTTTCCCTTTCTTTGTCATTAGATGCTTGCTGACTTTACTCTGTATCTGATTCCTTCGCAGTGGATGGCTAAATGATAGACACTTTGGAGCCTTTAATTAATATGGTATATAAATACTTATAGTATATAGTATATATAACTCTATGTGTATGTATATATATATATATATATATATATATATATATATATACATAGAGTTATTTAGGATGAATAATAGGATTTGATAAATAAGGTAAAGATTTTTTAATTGCAATTTGAAGTGTATTTAGAGTGTAATTACTGTAATTACTGTACTAACTATAAGTATTTATAGTTAGTACATTTATATATTTATAGTTACATATTTATAGTTAGTATCTATAGCTGCTGTATCATCCATGTGCTCTCTGGCAAACTTCAGACGGGCCTGGACATGCACTGGCTTCAGCAGCGGAACACGTCTGGCACTGCGGGATTTGATTCCCTGCCGTTGTAGTGTGTTACTGATGGTGACCTTTGTTACTTTGGTCCCAGCTCTCTGCAGGTCATTCACCAGGTCCCCCCGTGTGGTTCTGGGATCTTTGCTCACCGTTCTCATGATCATTTTGACCCCACGGGATGAGATCTTGCGTGGAGCCCCAGATCGAGGGAGATTATCAGTGGTCTTGTATGTCAGGTGCCATTCATACAGGTAACGAGTGGGGGACAGAAAAGCTTCTTACAGAAGACGTTACAGGTCTGTGAGAGCCAGAGATTTTCCTTGTTTGAGGTGACCAAATACTTATTTTCCACCCTAATTTACGAATAAATTCTTTACAAATCCTACCATGTGAATTCATGGATTTTTTTTTCACATTCTGTCTCTCACAGTTGAAGTGTACCTCTGGTGCAAATTACTGACCTCTGTCATCAGTTTAAGTGGGGGAACTTGCACAATCGGTGGCTGACTAAATACTTTTTTGCCCCACTGTATATATATATATATATATATAGTATACACACACACTCATATTGATATAATGTTGATATAATGGAATAATATGTTCCTTATAGAGAGATATTTAGGATGAATAATAGGATTTGATAAATAAGGTAAAGATTTTTTAATTGTAATTTGAAGTGTATTTAGAGTGTAATTACTGTAATTACTGTACTAACTATAAGTATTTATATACCATATTAATTAAAGGCTCCCTGGGGCGCACTCTGTCAGTGCGCCCCAGGGCAGCTGTGGCTACAATGTAGCTTGCCATTGCCAGTGTGTGAATGTGTGTGTGAATGGGTGAATGACTGAATGTAGTGTAAAGCGCTTTGGGGTCCTTAGGGACTGAGTAAAGCGCTATACAAATACAGGCCATTTACCATTTATTTATATATATATATATATATATATATATATATATATATATATATATATATATATATATATATATATATATATATACATACATATATATATATATATGTATATATTTGTGCCTACCTGGTATGTGTGACTGTTTTCTTTGTCTCCAGGTGGTGAAAAGCAACAGCAACAGCAGCAGAAGTAGCAGGACAGCAGTGACTTCTGACGCTCTATCAGCCACCATGGGGCCAGCGATGAGCTCCTCTACCGGCAGCATCCTCTGCATTTCTCTAGCCAGGTACACCCAATGGAGCACTGTGTTTGCAGTCTGCAGCAGACTAAACAGAAGATGATCAACCTGTGGGTTTCCTCCTCTCTTATCTCCTGTGGAGTCTGTCCTTCAGTCTAGGACGTAACATAGCACTGAGCCACATTCAAATCAAAATACACCCACATCAACCTTTATCATTAACTGTTTGTATTACTGAAGTAGTTAGCATCAAATATACAGTAATTACAGACATCATTATGATTTTTTTTCATGATGATCTCTGTTATCTTACAATTATAGGGTCATTAGCCCTTATCTTACTTATTGTCTTTGATATTTTCTAAACTATTTATACCTTTATAGTTATTTTACAATTACAGTATTTTGTCATGTATCTTAAGTTTTTCATCACTGTGCTGCAGAAAATTGAACAACATGAATTTGCTGCTGTCAGACTGCATCAGAAGGACACTGATGAGCAGCGAAATGTGAGCTCATTATAAATAAATAGACTAAATAAGCAAGATGCCAGACGCAGAAACTGATTTAATATTAAAGTCTAATATCAAACACAGTGTCTCAATTCAAGGTCCAAATACAATATATATATATATATATATATATATATATATATATATATATATATAGAAAATCTAAATTTAAAAAAATTAACAGTCTATGTGAGAGGTTTGCTTCATAAATCTTTGTAACAAAAAAAGGTTGAATAATTCTACTTACTTCTCTTTCCTCTCCTGCTCCAGTCCAACTTAGAGTATAATTTGAAGAGGTGCAGTACTTCCTCTACTGGTTTTAAAGGTGACCAGCATCCTTTGTGCAAATAAATCCAGTGTTTCAAGTGTTTATAAATCCTTTGGCTGAGCTTTCACTTTAACAGTTGCCTGGAGACGTGGTCACTTGAGGGTTACAAGCACCATGGCAGAGGAGTGAACCTGAGACACAGCAGTGCATATCTGAACCACAAAGCAGTTTCCAGCAGAACAAAGGAGGTGCTTTTTATTCATAAGAATGGAGAACCTGCAAGGCTTTCACTGGTTGTGCTCTGCATTAGTGTTTAGATGGGCTTACTTCACATTTAGCTTTGTTGCACCCAGAGAAACCCCACTGTCCAATTCATCAACCCGGGAGGCTTTTGAAAGGGAAATTAATTAGCTGGGTCAGACTGACCTGTGTCAAAGGAGACAAGGACTTACTCAGGAGTTCAGAAAGGGAAAAGAAGAATTAAAAAATGTCATAATTATATTCTTAAAAGCTCAGTTTTAATAATTTAATCTAAAAGTGCTGTCAAAGCGATTGATTGATTGCATGTTAGTTAGTCCAGTGTAAGAAATCATAGTTGCAAAGTTGAAAGGAAAAAACACTGTTCATGGAAAGCTTTTGTGAATGAGCTGGCTTTCATGCTTGGTACCTGTGAATAGCTGGTATGCCCTGTTTAAAGATACTGGCCACACATCTAGGGGTGGATGTGTTGGTCTTGCTCTGAAATTAGCAACAGAAGCTACAATGACCTCTTCCCCCCACCCCCGAAAAAGCAGCAAATCAAAAATCAATCCAAAAAAATGTAACATTGACTATTTACGAAACTTTCAATTTCGAAATTCATATTGCAATGAATAGAAAAAAACAAAACCCTTTCATAAAAAGGATATTCTGACACCCACACATGTACATCCGCACACTCGCAGACATTTGCTGAAAGCTCTCTGAAAGTTCTTTTGTAGATCCCAACAATGTGTCCCTTGTTCGAAGCTTATTTATTCCACTTCCATGTAATTTTGAGTAGGACAAGCTAGTGAAAATGCTGAGGAAAACAGGCACCAGAATGATGGGAAGCCCTATGCTGTCTGGAGGATGTGTCATTCTGGAAATATGTCCATTAGCTGCATTTAAATCATGCAAGCCTACAGATTTCAGCAGTCTTGCAGATGTTTGTTATTATGCAATGCATCACGTGTCTCTCTCTCTCGCTGTAGTTCCAGGCAGATTTTGACATGTTTATTCCTCTCCAACTGCTCTACTGTGGTTTCTCTCTGACGTGTCATCTGCTGGCAGGTGTTCAGAAATGTGCTGTATGTGCTTCTGAATTACACAGCCCGGATCACTGTGCAGCGAGGACCAAGGAACGGGGCACAAACATGAAAGAGGGAAGTGTTGTTTCTCCCATGTGGAAAGTGTTGCTGGTGGGGATGTGCGTGCTGCTGCTCCTGAGCACGGCAGGTTTAGTGTTTCTGCTGTTTCGGCAGAAAGAGTTGGCAGATGAGCTGTTTAGGCTGGAGTCCCAGATGCAGGAGCTGACAGAGAGCTGCAGGTTGCGGACGGGAATCCTGCCCATCGACCCCGGAGAGGCCCGAGAGTTCAGGAAGCTCCACCGCCGCAGGAGAAACCAGGAAGAAGATCCAATGCAAAGCGAAGATCAGAAGGATATGCTGATGCTCATGACATACTCTATGGTTCCTGTAAGACATCAGCATGCTTGGATGTTTCTGTAGGACTGTGAATACTAATGCTAAAAGTTGTTTACTCTATTATGACAAAAACTGAATTTTTTTATTTTTCCAGAGTTTGGTGTCTTTAATACGATCACGTGAGGCATCTCCTTGCAATCTAAGAAATCCAGGAGTCTGTTGTAACCATTAACAAATTTCTAGTCTTGAGTGCTTCCTGGAAAAGTACTTTGTGCTGTGAAGAGTGACTGCTCCTCCCTCGGCTCCACTTTCTTCCACTACAAAACTGGCATTTCTTCAAAGCCGTGCTACTGTATATTTTGTGAGGGAGCCGGGGGCAGTATCATTGTTTTTATTAACAATTAATCTTCACTTTCAGTTTGTTTCATCTAAAGCCTAAAGATTAAAAGAACAGCAGACATTTAAGAAGTGAGAAAATTTTAGGGAATTTTAGTTGTTGTTGTTGTTATACTCTAACTGCTTCAGCTCTGTTAACGAGAATGATTCTTTTGCTGGATTTTGGGAATAAACACTGAACATGGCAAAAGATTAGGAGAGGGAGAAGGTCAGGGAGAAGATCTGGCGTTCTGGTTCGACTGAGACGGCGCACTTACAGACCACCGTTACCCAGTTTATTACTGGCTAATATGCAGTCTCTGGAGAACAAGCTGTGCGAGCTTCGGGCACGGATCTCATTCCAGCGAGAGATGCGGGACTGCTGCGTGATCTGCCTCACAGAAACCTGGCTATCGGACAAAGTACCGGACTCCGCAATACAACTGCCGGGGTTCTCTGTGCACCGCGCGGACAGGTCACAGGATCTTACTGGGAAAAGCAGAGGCGGTGGTGTGTGTTTCATGATCAACAACAGCTGGTGTGATTATGCGAACGTGCACCCGGTCAAATCCTTCTGCTCACCGGACCTGGAGTACCTGATGATTAAGTGCCGGCCATTCTGGCTACCGAGGGAATTTACAGCAGTGATTATTACGGCTGTTTACATTCCCCCACAAGCCGACACTGACCGTGCACTCAGGGAACTGTACAGCGCGATCAGCAGCGAGGAAACCGCACACCCAGAGGCAGCGTTTATCACAGCCGGAGACTTTAATAAGGGAAACCTGAAGAAAGTCTCACCAAAACTCCATCAACACATCCTTTTCAACACACGTGGAAACCGGCAACTCGACCACTGTTACACCTCTTTCCGGGATGCGTACAAAGCCCTCCCCCGCGCCCCATTCGACTGCTGAACACGTCATAGACACCTCAGCTTCACTACTGGAACTTCAACATTATGCACTCCACACTGTATATAAATGCCACTTGTTTTGCACATATTCAACTCTGTATATTTTATATATTTTATTATTATTATTATTATTATTATTATTATTATTATTATTTTATTTTATTTTTTACTATTTAATTTGTAAAAATGTGTACACACACACACACACACACACACACACACGTAGGAAAATATTTAGTATACACATCCAGAAATGCATACACTATTATATATTGTACATATATTTATTAGTTTCAGGTTGGCCATTCTTGTATTTTGCTCGTTTGTGTTGTTGTGTTTGCACATCTCTGTTGCTTGTGGGGCTCACACACAAGAATTTCACTCGCATGTGCTGTGCCAGTGTGCCTGCACATGTGATGTGACAATAAAAAGTGATTTGATTTGATTTGAAGATTAAAATATAGACCTTTAGAAAACACCCTGTCCTTTCTGTGTTAACAGGGCCTAACTCAAATGGCCCTATATGTGGTTAACTTACACCTAAATCAAAACTTTCCTCATGCCTGTCTTTTTCTTTATTTCAGGTCAAAGCCTTCACAGACATGTGCAGGAGCTCCAAAGGAATTTGTTTAACAGGTGCACATCATAAAAACATGCATCTCCACTGTTTTCATTTGCGTATTTACTGCCCATAGTTGTTGTTGTTGTTTTTTTTAAATATGTGAATTGTTTTTTTCTTTCCAGGCCCACCTGGACCCCCAGGTAAAAACTGAAATTTAAATTTACTGAGTAAATTTACTCAAATTATGCTAAATTCCTACTGCATTACAAAGTGTTTTTGTTCTGTCAGGTAAACCTGGTTCACCTGGACCCCCAGGTCCACCGGGGCCAGAGGGGAGACGAGGTAGAAAAGGTGAGAACTTTTATATGTCTAAGAAATCTGAGAACCCATCTCCTCTCCCATTCAGCGAAAAGCTGTATGAAAACAACCAAATTTGCAGAACAGAAGCTTCTCGTGCATTTCAAACAGTCTTTCATTGTTCCTGCTGTGATTGCACAACACGAGCATCCCACTCACTGTCTGCAAGAAACTTGTATTTAGCTGCCACATAGCTGTTTACTGCAGTGGGATAAGTGTTTGCTGCACTGATTAGCACTGATTAGCCCAAATTATAGTATTTTTGTTGTTTTGAAACTGAAAATTGCAGTGTGGGCAATGTTTTTTTGTTTTTTTTTAACTTTCACTCATTCACTGTATCTTTTTACCAACTCTGCATGGCTTAAACTCTGAGATTAATCTGAGATTCTGAAGAAATTTAGGTTTTTGAACTAACATGAAGCTCTTGATGAATACTCAGGGAGCCTGACATTACCTTAAAAGACTGTTAACTGTTATTGGTTCCTTTTCCTTCCTTCAACTCTTCAGTCTTTTTGTGATGTGTTAAATTTATGCTAAGTAGGGCTAATCCTTACTTCTCTTTTCTAAACTGAGTAGCTTTTGTCATTTTTCAGGCCTGCTTCCAGAACAAAATAACTGGGTGTGCATCAAATGTTAATGAGGGTAATCTCTGCCCATACAGCTCACTAGGGCTACCTGAAAACCCCAGTGTTCTAATTTCCATCAAAAAACACACCTTTAATATGTCTTGTGTCCTGTTTCCCTTCACTCACTCCCAAACCAGTCATGGCAGAGGCTGCCACTCCCCGGTAGTAGTTTTTCTTTCCCACTGTCCCCAAGTGCTTGCTCATATCACCTGATTTTTGTGGCTTTTTCTCTGTTATTGTAGCATCTTTACCTTACAATATAAAGCACCTTTATTGTGGTCGTTGGTTGTTGTGGTTTAATACGATAAAAATAAAATGTAACTGAACTGAATACATTTGAGGCATCACAAGTCATTACTAAGGTTAAAACAGTCTTATATGAACAGTTAATAGGGTAGCCCACATCACAGCATTCCTTTTTCTTTTATTGTTTTTGTTACTTCTGTGCCAGACTTCTGTACTTACCATACACCTTATAACAGGATGCAGCTGTTCTAAAACTCTGCAGCAAGAGTACTTACAGGGAGTAGAGAGAGGTGATATTTCTGTCATAATAAGGCCCTTTCATTTGTTTCCTGTTAAATCTAGAACCGAATTGCAGTCCTGCTTAATCACACTCTGACACATGTTATAGATCTCATGGTACCATATTCTGTAGATAGCACCAGAGGGCAGACTTACTTCTGATCCTCACATTTTCAGCATTTCAGTGGGAGGCAGAGCCTTCAGATATCATGCTGCTCTCATTTGAAACCAGCTCCCAGTTTGGGTTTGTGAGGCAGACACCATCTCTACTTTTAAGATTAGTTTTAAAACGGTCATTTTTGATAAAGCCTGTAGTTAGGGCTGAATCAGGTGACCCTGAACCATCACTTAGTTATGCTGCTGCGTCAGAGGAACCTCCCATGACGCATCGAGCACCTTTCCTCTACTCTTCTCTCTTTTACTCCACAGACTTCAAAGGGCCATGAACATTGCATGCCATTACCTCCCTGTGCTTTCAGCAGAGGTCTCTGGCTCTGGAGCTGAACATTTCTGACTCAGCCAACCTTCTTTGTTTTAATTGTCTCCTTGACCTATTTTCTCCTCTCTCCCTTTAACCCAACCAGTCAAGGCTGATGTGTGCTCTTCATAAGTGTGGCCCAGGCTGATCTTTCTTCATGTTAAAGTCACTCACCTCATATTTATGCATCCAGTGATATTTATGAAAGTGGCAATAACTGATAACAGCTTCTTTGGCTGGTAACATTCAAAATGAATATAGAATCAGAGCCCCCACCCACCCACCACGTGAAGTCTTAGCCTTACAGTGTAAAAATACTCTGAGATGACTTATGTTTTGACTTTTCACTATATAAATATAATTGGGTTAATATTAAAGAGTCTATATTAGCAGTATTGTTAATTTGGTCTGTTCTGCACATCATATTTTTAATAATCTGTGTACATAAAGGTCTTCCTGGTCCACCTGGTCCACCCTGCTCCACCTGTTGTTCCAGTGACATGAAAAACAAGATTACTGAAGGAAGTAGTCGTCAAATTTACGCATGGAGAGGTAGGAATAATGCCACAATGAGCCAGTGGACCAAGGACCGCAAACATGATATGAGAAGCTGTGTGATTATTAAAAAAACAGTGTTGGCTGACCTGAAGAGTGTTCAGTTGCTTTTGTTCACTCTATATTCGATTTCAGTAGTAGTTAAAAATCACTTGTTTATCCACTATGATATTAAGCAGTGTAACATTCACAGTTCTAGTTGTTTTACCACAAAGTAAAATCTTTTCACGTCTCTCCTCACAAATCAGACTGGTCAAAGGCATGATTAATGCCGAGATTTTAAAAGCACAGAAGCCATTCTCCTACAGAAACAAGATTTAAGACTGTTATTTAGATTTTAATTTAAACTCTTTGATTGTCTGGATTTGTCTCTATTTTATTTAGTCTCTTAGTTTCAGTCATGTTGATCTTAAAGATAAGTTCCCAACACACTGGTCATAGAGGTGTCCATTAGCCTGATCGACAACTGTTCATCCATTCATCCATCTTCTGATTGTTTAGAGTTAGAGTCAGAGTCAGGGTGATCACTGATGATGACTTAGACCTCACAGGGTTAAAATTAATAGCTAATAAAACAACACAGAAAACAACAAGTTGCAAAGTATATATGTATGTCTGTATGGGTGGATGTTATGGATGGTGTGTGCTTCGTAACTGCTCTGAGATAAGGGTAGCAATTTATGTCTCTTTTTTTCTTCTTCACAGAATCACCGACACCACGTCCAGCTGATAACACAACTAATGTTTTGAATGTTAGTGGCACAAATATAAAATTAGGTTAGTTACCACTCTGAGCGATAAGAAGTCTTGTTTGGCAGACTAATATTTGACTAAGAAAAAGCATCAAACTCAACATCTTTTATTTCCTAGATTTTGGTTCTTTTTATCCAAACCACAGTCAAGACGCCTTCAACAATACCAAAGAAGAAAATGTCACAGAGGTCCCAGCAGGTGAGAGGTCCCAATCATCAGCAGGTGAGAAGTGCTGAACTTCAACAACAGTCAGCGCAGCCACGATCATTTGTTTTTTGTGTCACAACTGAAAATGCTGCAGAATTGTAAATGTCCTCTTTTTCCCTCCAGGCCTGCTGAGTGTAGCCTTAGACAACAACAGCGACTCCTTCAGAAATGTTACTGTTACTACAGTGGAAAGTGGTAAGAAAATGTCTGCTGTGCTTGCTATCAGTATTGCCACATCACTTCAGAACACAAATAAAAATGGTTGAATAATTGCATTTCCCACTCAGTTAAACCTTAAATGCGATCTTTTGTGCTTATTTCCATTTTGGCTCAAAAGGATTTGAAACTTTGGCCACATATACAGTATAATAGTGTATCTGGATTCATTTAAAACATTTATGGTTATGCTGATCATGTTTCTTTTCTGCAGACTGGATATCACCTCACCCAGATTACCAAAGTGACAACCTGACTGAAATCGACCCAGAAAATGTTACAGAAGCACCAATGAATTTATTAGCAGGTTAATATTGGTACTCATTCATTGTACACACAAATCTTATTTCACACTATACTCATTGTACTGGATTTCCTCTTTGATTCCACGGTGTTACCAACACCAGGTGAGCCGCATGATGCTGGAAAAGCTCTCTCTGATGAAACTTTAGACACATATTTGAAAGCTGGTAAGAAACCATTTGAGTGTCAGAGTGTCTCTGCTAAGATATTTAAGAGACGGCTGAATGTTTTAGAACTGACGTTAACAAATTCATTTATATTTCTGCAAACGATACATTTACGATCACCTAATAACTGGAGACACAAAAACTGGTGAATTATGTGATTTTAAATTACACACGATATGACATAAAGATCGCTTGCTGTTTGTAATAAACCAGCAAGTTTCTTCTACAATTATGATAAATTGTGTGTCCAATCATCCAGTGACATCTTCTACGTTCCTTCTGCAGAATCACCAACAGCACATCCATCTGAAAACCTCATAGATGCTTTGAATGTCTCTGACTCTGAGAAACTGGACAATAAGACAGAATCAGGTAAATGATCAAAAAAACTAAATTTGAATATATGAAAAATGTATTTAAACCACACAGTTTAAACCCCCCCCCCCCCCCCCCCCCCCCCCCCAAAAAAAACCCCATTCTAGACCGTTCACCGTTTTATGAAGATTACAGCTACAGCACAGCAATTCTTAGAAACCCTGAAGTCATCACAGAGGCAGCAGGAAAATTAACAGGTATTAAACTCTAAAACATCCTCTTTCTGTCACTTTAGAAGTGCTTTCACTGTATAGACCCCAGTGATGCAGATCTAAACAGTGCTGCATTTAAGGGCAGCAGAACTGTCAGTGAACAACAGTAAAAACTGGTGTGTTTTAAAAATGCTCCTGTTGTGAGTGTACGGGCTCATACTTGGTTTGATTAGTTTTACTGGCTGCAGATACTTTATTCGTTCACAATCATTCACAAGCTGACGTTACAACTGACTAACAGACTGTGCACTAATATCTTTTAAATGTCTTTGAATACTTACCTTAGTTATATAGTATTATATTATCACTTCATATTTTTAATCCATACTTATTTTACTTCATTTGCTTTCAGATTGTTTTTTAACACTTGTTTTTAATCCTAATGTGATCATACTGTATTCTATGTTATTGAGCTCTATTTATTTAAGCAACTTAATCATGTCTGCAGTGTTTAACTTGATTTTAACTTCTATGAAAAAAGATTTTTCCAATTTTGGGATTAAAATAAACTGCAAATTAAATTTTTCCTAAGAATGAAAAACTGTTTAAAATACTTGCAGCAGAGTATGAAGTTGAGCTCCAAATTGAAGCAATTAACTATTCGAATATATAATTTTTCTAATGTGTGGACCAACTTCTCTTTCTTACTGAAGAATCACCAACAGATGGTCCAGCTGCAAACACCAGAGGAGGTATGAACATTTGTAACCCTTCTGACACAAAAATCCAACACAAAAAATTCACCAGGACTGATTAATGACAACATTTTAATTCCTCTAGACACAAAACCATTTATGAACAACTTTAATGATGCCAACACTGAAAATGTTACAAATGGACCAGTACAATTATTACCAGGTAATAAACCTTGTGCTTTGAGTTATTAACTGCATGTCCTCCTCTTGTTGTGCTTGGTATGCAAAGAAGACGTGTTGAACTTTGTTGTCTTCTTTTCACAGCTCCACCTGATGCAGATTTAAACAGTGACTCCTCTAATGGCAGCGAGACCTTCATTAAAGCAACTCTGAAAACTGGTAAATTCAAGCTGTTTAAAGTTCAGTGCTGTTTTATGTTTCTGTAGTAAATGTTTTGGGGTGGTAAGAGCTTTATCTCTTAAACATCATTAATTATGAAAATATATAGTTTAGGCTTTTTATTTATTTTTATCTCATGAACAGTGAGATTTAACCAGGAGTGAGAAACCAATTTTTATATATTACTTGTATACAAATCTAATGTGTGCAGCAGAAATTGTAGTTACATCTTGTGTTTCTTCCTGAAGAATCACCAACAGCGTATCCTCTTCAGAAAGCCACCACAGATGCTTTGAATGTCTCTGAATCTGAGAAACATCTGAGCATGAAAGTGAAAACTGGTAAATCAACCAAGACTGCAAAAGTCTTGAGCTGGCTCAAGACTTTTGCACAGTGCTGTATGAAAACAGGATCATAACCAGGAACTGTTCTTTAGAAATAGGTGGAGAAACTACTTGCTTTGGGTATCACTACAGAAGGTGACACTAGTTTAAAAGAGAGAGACAACAACAAGTTTACAGCTTTCCTTTGTTGCAACTAAAAGCGTTCTACAGAACTTCATTAATATTTATGTGTAACACCCGTCCCACGTTCTATTGAGAGGGGCCCTGGGTTCCTGTTGTTACTTTCCTATTGATACTCCCTTTTTAATCAGAATCAGAATCAGAATACTTTATTGATCCCTGGGGGAAATTATTTTTTGTTACAGTGCTCCATTTTAAACCAACATTAAGACAAGACAGACAATACGCTAACTAAGAATAGTACAATATATACATATATATACATACATACATACATACATAAGTCACTTATAAATAAATATTTGGAAAAGAAACATGTGTAGCTGTAGCAGCAAACAGTGTGTTAAGTGGATGCGTTGTACAGGGAGATGGCCACAGGCAGGAATGATTTCCTGTGTCGTGCTTATGGTATTAAATATGCAATAAAACTACACTATATGGAAATAAATCACACACAAGCAGGTCAATTATAAAGTTAACTCCACTTTAGTGAATGCTGAATTAACAACACAAAGGAAATAAGTAAAATCAATAAAGTTTGTTAAACAATGGTAAGGTATCTACCTCAACAGAAACAAAATAATCAAATAATATTGTGGGCCCTCACGCGCTCTCACCAAACACACACACACACCTAAAACAATATGGTCGCTTCACTTGTTGCCAAGCAGTAAAAATAAAAGCACGTGCAAACAACAGTACTCACACCTCCAGGCAGTTCAAGGGGATAGCGGGGAAACTGGGTCACGGCTACCAGCAGGCCATGGCAGCAGCACTCACAGTCGTCCTTTCCACGTGCTCCCACGTGAACACATAACTTCAGCACACCAGCAGAAGGGGCCTCTCTGACACGCCAGCAAGACGTCCGTCTCCTCCTACTGAATCACACAACCCTGCTAAATGCCAGTTCACACGCGTTAACATTCAATCTTAGCATTAGCTTAATAAATAAAAACAGAGCAGAACAAGAGCTTAGCGAATATGCTAGGCTACGGTGAGTCTAAGATGAGACAAAAGGTGTTGCTTTTTAGAACATATTCAATGATTGGCTGAACATTTTCTCGGGTGGTAGGATCTACTAATGCTATTAATTTAAGGATGTCAAACTCATTTTACATCATAGACCACATGCAGCGCACTTTGATCTTAAGTGGGCCAGATCTTTGAAATTACATGATAAATGCATAAAAAGTTCTAGTAGTTCTTTCATTTAAACTTTCATTTAAACTTGCATAGGTATGTCTTGAACACGTTTCAAAGTCCATTGGAGACCTTGCAGGGCCAATTCTCATTTAAAACCCCTGCTATAAGTGAAAGTGCTTAACGTGGAGCTATTTGTGCAGCTATTTGCATTGCTGATTCTGAACATTTTTCCTACATATATGTGTTTTTGCTTCTAACAGATGGGAAAATCTGAGCCGATGCCACAGCGATTCCGAAGAAAAGCCAAAGGTCAAGGTCTGGGCTCGTCCTTTATCGCAAACGAGCAAATATCCAGCTCCCTCATCTCTCCTCCCAGTGCTGTAGATAACCTGCTGTGTAACAACCTACTAGACTCCAACAACGCCTCAGAGCTGGCCGAACAGACATCTCAGCTCTCTCAGAGCCTCACTACTGCTAATGGCACCTGTCACGCAGAGGCAGAGTTAACTGAATCTGACACAAAGGGATGTAACCCTGCTCTCCGCAGGGATAACTGTGTGGTAGCTGCTGGTCCTGGTCCACATAACGACCCAGGCAGACTAACAGAAGTGTGTCTGGATTCTTATCTTCCTGCAGAGCTTTCTGGCCTTTCACACTCAGAAATCGCTCCCTTGTGTGCCAACCAAAGCTTGAATCTCTCAGCCTGTCATGTGCAGAAGGAAGATTCATTAATATTAGTTGTTTTTATTATGAACTCCTCCGAGTCTGCCATACAACAGATGCTGCTTCAGGTCGACTCTGAAGAACTTGAGGTAAATTATTCAGTAGAAAATTATCAATAGAGTCGTTTGGTGTCCATTAGTCTTTTATAATGAGGTTGCTTCGTTGTATTGTTTATTTTTAGGTATCCTGCCTATGTGATAGTCCAGCGGGGGAGGTGACAAGCTACAGTGTAGCAGTGGGCCAGTATTCTCTAACTGTGAAGAGGCCTGCGGTTCACGTCGAGGTGGTCGGGACGGTATCTTACCAGCTGCCTGCTGGGACGTCTCAGTCATTGCAGTTTTCATATAAAGTCCCTTTAACCAGCTTCATCAGGTGAGATATGTAGTGCTCGTATTTGAAGTGCAGCATTTAAGTGACATAAAATTAATCCAAGTTTCCTGCAGGCCTTTTGTGGTGTCCACAGAGGAATATGGGACGATGTGGCTTTCCTTCTCTCACGACACAAAGCAGAATCTGACGTTGATAAATGACAACCAAGAACCTCTCACAGCCACTCTGAATGCTCTGAAGAAGAAGCTCCAGCTTCATGTTGTGGAAGTTATAGGTGAATGAACATTTGTTTCCTGCTCGTATTCAAGCTGTTCAAACTGAGAGTATCATTTTATGCTTAATGCATATAAAAGCAGCATTCACATCAACATGTGTGTGTTAGAATATTCACCAACTCATCTGTGGTAACTACTGTTTATTTATTCTTAACATTAGGAATAACTGTTTTAAAAAACTACATTAATTAAAAAGATGAGATAATGCAGCTTGACTATACGTCAAATATGCCTCTAATGAGGTGTACTTAGGAGTTTATGAAGAAAACTTACAACTTTAACTTTCGCTTGTATGCAGCATGAACATCATTAAATAACACGGCGGTACCAATAAACAGCATTACAAAGGGGAAGAAGAAGAAGATTTTAAAATTGCATATAGAAAAGGAGACATAGATATTAATGTGTCCTATACTTTTTGCTGAGTAACCTTCATTGTTTTCTGCTCAGGCATGGAAGGAATCGTAGCTTGCCGTCTCCTTCAGGATCTGCCGTGTCTGATGCATTGCCGGGTGAATGCCGGCTGGCTGGCTGTCTGGCTGCGGTCGCCGGTGCCCGACCTGCCCGACCTGCCCGACTGCCTGATCTACCACTGCCAGAGAGCTTTACAGAGCCTCTGAGACTCAGAGCTGCAGCACCACTCACCACCACTGAAACCACTGAGGAACTAAACCCACTAGACCCTCACTGAAGAGGAAGGTACACAGAGCTGAAGTGCTGAACAGAAAAGGAGAAACCTGCTGTTGTGGCTTTTGATCTTTATTTTGCGGTCTTTATGAATTTCACTCAAAGTTATTTAGTAAGATTTGGTTTTATTTATTTGGCAGAACTATAACTCATTGAAAGACATGGCAGGTTAAAAGCTCAGGGTCAAATGATGGTGTTTAATCATCTGTGGGTGTTTCATTATTGCCTTTTAGTCGTGAAAGAGCTCCATAATCACTAAACAATTGAAGCCTTCTTCCTGGTTAAATTCTGATGGTATGCTTTGTATAACAGAAAATTCTCAAAGTGTAAAATAATGAAGTTCTCAGTTGTTTCTTTTTCCTGTACACCAGAGAGAAGATATATATTTTTTGTGATCTGAAATACATTTTCTAGGCTACAACAATCATAACAGTGGAGCGAGTAAGTCCACAGTCACTTGTCCCTCTTCCACTTTCACATTTACAACAGATGCATTGAAGAAAAGATAGTGTAGCAACTTCAGTGTATGAATAACCACAGACAAATCAGAAGGATTACATGACGGCCACGGCAGAGAAACTGAAGGATCATGTCATCACTAAGCCACTTTCTATTAGTTCGTTAGCCAAGCATGGTTGCTAAATATGCAGCACTAACCAAAAATGGCCCCTTGAGGCTGATTGATTGCTTCTCTCTCCAAAAGACCAGCACGGTGGCTGATAAAATGCAAACGTTGCGGTTTCAAAATTAGCAGCACCACTATATACATTCTACACCTTTAACATATTAGCCCTATTGAGCTGTGATGGCTAATGCCCAGTAAATGTAAAGCATGCTAGCTTTAATATTTAAAGACGCTTAATGGAGATTATTTCTACTTGATCTAATCATGATCTAGCGATAAATCTCATGGTAAAACCAGCCCAACCACCTTTTCCTGCTTACAACTGAACCTTGGATTTACAGAATTGCTACACTTTTAATTTTTTTTTGACTTTCACCATAATAACAGCAGGCTGAAATGCAAATAAAACTGAAGAAAGATGCTCTCTTGTTCACTTTTTACAGACTTGTCTCATGAGATGCTAAACAGAAGTGCAGTGTTTGATTATTTTCCAAGAATCAGCAGCTTGTCCTCTGATTTTGATTTAGTCTCTTGAATGGATGAGCGCACAGTATATTTGCACTAGTTCATTTTATTTGCAGCTCTTTTGCTCCTTTATTGAAAAAGCACAGGACGATACTGACAACGACTCCACGTGGAGGTTAATAAGAAATTGAAGCATTTGATCGGTCATGTTTGGCATATTCATGAAATTTAAAGTGTTGTAAATATTTGTAAAATATCCAGTTGGCCTGCTCGCGGCTGACGTGAACTTCCCCTTTTTTCTTTCTGACACGTACAGTGAGCGGTCTGTCTTGGACGGTATGGACTGATTATTTAAGCACTCATGTTTCTCATTAGGTGGATGTTAAGGGTTGTTATATTTTTGTATGACTGCAGTATTAAAAGAACATATTTATGCGTTTATATTCTTACAAAATGTTTACATGCATTTCACTGAAAGAAAGGGAACCATTGTTCTTCATGTGCTGTTTGACTGGTCTGTGCCAGATTACACCTGTATGTTTCTTTGACATGTTTTGGCTTGTTTTAAGTAATTCAGCCTGAAGGGAAAGTTTGCTTTCTGCGTTTCTTCTATGCCTGTGTGCTGGTTTGAAGCACAGTGTGATGCTAACAGTGTCTCTAATACTCAGTTTTAACCCTACGCCTTATGTTTTAATGCCAGTACGGCATGTTTGATTTGTGCCTGTGGTACAGAGGAAAAAAAACATCCTTGTTTCTTGGAGTGCCTGTCATTACATTCAGTTAACTTATGAATAAATTCAACATGTGAAAATGACCCTTTGACTTTGACTCATTGGTTATTTAATAAATTGAGGCTCTCATGGAGTTTATGCTTATTAACACATGTATTGGGTGTGAAACAGGAAGTAATAATACGAAAATTTATATGAACTACTGATTCTGCACAATAATGAAAATGAATATTTAAAATGAGCTTTTTTATGTGAAGTTGTTTGCATGGTGAAGCTGAAGTATATACAGCATTATAGCATATTTCTACACTGATTATATAACATAGAAATACCCACAAAGGCAAAGTAAATGCAGATTTTATTTACGGTAAATCATTCATGAAAAGGGTTATTGTTCTTAGCCATAATGTACTTTTTCTATAGCTTTATTTTTAGTTATATAAACTAAAAAACCTTTTTTAAAAATCAGGCATAATGTTGGGTAATTACAAAACCACAGAGTAAAAAGTCTCAAGTTAATTTGACCAAATTTGTCAACACAGCCAAAAATGAGACTACACTGAGTACCCGGAGAGATCATGCCCAAGCCAGGTGGTGGAGTTGAACTCAGGACCAATCACTGTGCCACCATTGCAACAGTTTACTGTAGTTTGAGAAATTTTGAGAAAGCTTCATAGCGTGAGATTCTGTAGCTGAGCAGCTCCTGTAGTAATGTAATGTTTGGGTGACCCACTTACAAAACAACAGATGCTAAATGAGATGAGAAGAAACTGATATCAAACTGAAAACATAATACAAATAAAACTAATGTAAATACAGAACCATTGCTCCTCTGCATGTGATTTTTTTCTTCAGTTATTTCAATCATTGTAAATGCATCTTTATTAAATGTATGAGCTGTGTACACTGTCAAAACATTAATCAGAAATCTATACTTAACAAGTGTACTTTGTTAAAGATTAGTAAAGTTTAATTTGGAGTACATGTGCTGTTAATACAAATTTACTGTGAGTATTTCCTAGTACAGGACTTCATTAAGGCCTTTAAACCCATTTCAAGATGTTTTCATCTGAAGTGTAAAAAGCGCCGTTATGTTTCGCAGCTTGATATTGTGGGGTTATGTCATTCGTGGGATGAAGCGCATGGCCAGGATGTGCTCATCTTTCACTGGCTGCTGTGACAGGTTGTTGGTCTGCTTGATGCTGTTGAACGTGCAGCCTTGACGAGGACACACAGTGTACCGAGACAGGAGAGTGACCAGGATGGCCTTCATCATCACCATGGCGATGTGTTTGCCCACACAGGAACGAGGCCCGCAGCCAAAGGGCTGGAAGTAACGATTGGGTACCTGCCAAAGAGAGAAAGCAAAGACTCAAATGTGTGTGTGTGTGTGTGTGTGCATGTTTGTTTTTTTTAGTTTAAACCATTAAACATTTATTGCTGAACTACACTCTGCTCACTTACCGTTTTTTCAAAGTTCGTGAGGTTGAACTCTTTAGGCTTGGGGAAGAATTCGGTTTTGTGCATGAGGCCAATGTTGAGAATGATGTTGGTGCCTTTCTTGATTTTTGTACCTGCGATGTCGTTGTCCTCCAGAGCTTTCCTCATTGTGAAATCGACCACAGGATGAAACCTCAAAGACTCGTTGATGAAGCTCTCCATCACTTTCAGACTTTGGTAATCGATATTTTCCACGTCTTTTTCATCTGAAAATGAAAGATGTGTCAGAATACTTCTACTCACCAGAGTGAAACTGTGAATATGGAATATTGGAAACACTGTAAAGCTGCACTAACTCAAGACGGTGTTCATCTCCTCCACTAGCTGCAGCTCTATGTCCGGGCTCTGTTTCAGCAGCATCAGCATGAAGTAGAGGCTGATGGAAAGTATGTCGGGGGCTGCGATTAACATCTCTAGCACACACTGCCTGACATTATCTGCTGATAGCTCTCCGTAGTTCTGTTAAACACAACAGACGGGAATAAGAAAAGACAATTGGGGGGACGACAAAAATCCCTCCAAAGAGACCGACCTGGGCAAAGATGAGCTCTGTTGCAAAGTCGAGCTCGTCGTCCAGTTTCTCGGCTTCATGAATCATCTTTTTCTTAACTTCAAGCAGGCTCTCCATCGCATCTTGCAGCTCCTGTCTGTTGGCACAAAAAGCAACACAAACATTAGGTTGAAGAAATCGCAAACCACAATACTGACTTACTGTGAGATGAGGTGTCTTACGCTGCTCTCTTATGCTTGTTGTACAGCCATCCAACCTTGAAGAATATATCTGGTTTTATTAGAACTGTCTGCCAGGTCTCAAAGTAGTTGTGAATTTTCATCAAGAATTCTTTCTCTGAATTATTAAAAAGAACAACAACAACAACAACAAAAAATCAATAGATGCAGCGCCAGAGCTCATGCGTCACAATTTCTTGCAGATAGTATGCGGTTTTAGGAATCTATGTGCAGTAAACACGCAATTGACCATTTAACGGCACTCCTAGGAACAGCCTGTTGGAGATGTCCAAAATGATGGCTCTCAGGAGACTGAGAGTATCCACATGTCCAGAGGGGTCAGTCATATCCTGTAAGTTGTCCAGGTGTTTGGCTGTGGAGCTCACACCGATTCCTACGGTCCTCTGCAGGCCGGGTCCAGTCAGAGCTGCACAGTAACATTCAGTAGCTCCACAGTTCAAGAAAGCAATAGTCTAACCACAGTATGTGCTGTCAGTGTGTGGTAATCGCTCACCTTTAGAAAAATATGTTCTCACTTTTTTCCAAAGCAGGACATCACTGTTGAAAATGATACCATTTCCGTACATGCCGATGCACTCGAGTCCTTTTTTGCTCCCAAATCTGGAGGTGTAGTGGGCACTCCTCAAAACGTGGTACACTTCAGAGGACCTGCAGAAGAAACCAGGCTTTACCTTTATCTGAAAATTTACTGTAAAACAAGTTCGGTTTACTCTAAAAAACAAAAACAAAAAAAACAACCCACTTGCCTGCTCAAAATCAGGGTCTCCTCTCCGTTTATCCACACCCGCACAATGCTCCCATATTTGTTGTTGTAGTAGTTACACGCTGTTCCAATCCCAGACCAGATGAACCTGCTGTAGGAGAGAATGGGACCGAGTCCTGCTAAGAAGGAAGGGCCTGACAGAGAGAAATAGGTTATGATAGTAGACTCCCACTTCTACTGCAAATTAGCAAGAACCTTGTCTGTTGAGTTTAATTTGAGAAAGATAGTGTATTTTTTTGGGATAGCTGCCAGGCTCTGATCTTAGTATATAGGAGAGTGGCAAGTAAGGACGGCACTCTTTGTTCTGTGTGTAACTGTTATTTGACTTCTGCATGAACCATTTTCATCAGTATACAGGAATTTGCACCTGGAGCTGCAAAACAGAGACTGTTTGTGATCGTTTTAATAGACAAGGAACACGCTCTGTGATGGTTGAGTAAACCTTGTTTTGTCATTGATGCAGACCTTCTGTGTATATGAGGGTTTCCCTTTCTTTGTCATTAGATGCTTGCTGACTTTACTCTGTATCTGATTCCTTCGCAGTGGATGGCTAAATGATATAAAAAGACACTTTGGAGCCTTTAATTAATATGGTATATAAATACTTATAGTATATAGTATATATAACTCTATGTGTATGTATATATATATATATACATATATATATATATATATACATAGAGTTATTTAGGATGAATAATAGGATTTGATAAATAAGGTAAAGATTTTTTAATTGTAATTTGAAGTGTATTTAGAGTGTAATTACTGTAATTACTGTACTAACTATAAGTATTTATATACCATATTAATTAAAGGCTCCCTGGGGCGCACTCTGTCAGTGCGCCCCAGGGCAGCTGTGGCTACAATGTAGCTTGCCATTGCCAGTGTGTGAATGTGTGTGTGAATGGGTGAATGACTGAATGTAGTGTAAAGCGCTTTGGGGTCCTTAGGGACTGAGTAAAGCGCTATACAAATACAGGCCATTTACCATTTATTTATATATATATATATATATATATATATATATATACATATATATATATATATATATATTAGTGCCTACCTGGTATGTGTGACTGTTTTCTTTGTCTCCAGGTGGTGAAAAGCAGCAGCAACAGCAGCAGAAGTAGCAGGACAGCAGTGACTTCTGACGCTCTATCAGCCACCATGGGGCCAGCGATGAGCTCCTCTACCGGCAGCATCCTCTGCATTTCTCTAGCCAGGTACACCCAATGGAGCACTGTGTTTGCAGTCTGCAGCAGACTAAACAGAAGATGATCAACCTGTGGGTTTCCTCCTCTCTTATCTCCTGTGGAGTCTGTCCTTCAGTCTAGGACGTAACATAGCACTGAGCCACATTCAAATCAAAATACACCCACATCAACCTTTATCATTAACTGTTTGTATTACTGAAGTAGTTAGCATCAAATATACAGTAATTACAGACATCATTATGATTTTTTTTCATGATGATCTCTGTTATCTTACAATTATAGGGTCATTAGCCCATATCTTACTTATTGTCTTTGATATTTTCTAAACTATTTATACCTTTATAGTTATTTTACAATTACAGTATTTTGTCATGTATCTTAAGTTTTTCATCACTGTGCTGCAGAAAATTGAACAACATGAATTTGCTGCTGTCAGACTGCATCAGAAGGACACTGATGAGCAGCGAAATGTGAGCTCATTATAAATAAATAGACTAAATAAGCAAGATGCCAGACGCAGAAACTGATTTAATATTAAAGTCTAATATCAAACACAGTGTCTCAATTCAAGGTCCAAATACAATATATATATATATATATATATATATATATATATATAAATCCAGTGTTTCAAGTGTTTATAAATCCTTTGGCTGAGCTTTCACTTTAACAGTTGC
The DNA here is from genome assembly GCF_041146795.1 of Maylandia zebra. NCBI lineage: Eukaryota > Metazoa > Chordata > Actinopteri > Cichliformes > Cichlidae > Maylandia > Maylandia zebra. Next base: position 16,014,206 of record NC_135173.1, on the reverse strand, counting down.
CTGGAGACGTGGTCACTTGAGGGTTACAAGCACCATGGCAGAGGAGTGAACCTGAGACACAGCAGTGCATATCTGAACCACAAAGCAGTTTCCAGCAGAACAAAGGAGGTGCTTTTTATTCATAAGAATGGAGAACCTGCAAGGCTTTCACTGGTTGTGCTCTGCATTAGTGTTTAGATGGGCTTACTTCACATTTAGCTTTGTTGCACCCAGAGAAACCCCACTGTCCAATTCATCAACCCGGGAGGCTTTTGAAAGGGAAATTAATTAGCTGGGTCAGACTGACCTGTGTCAAAGGAGACAAGGACTTACTCAGGAGTTCAGAAAGGGAAAAGAAGAATTAAAAAATGTCATAATTATATTCTTAAAAGCTCAGTTTTAATAATTTAATCTAAAAGTGCTGTCAAAGTGATTGATTGATTGCATGTTAGTTAGTCCAGTGTAAGAAATCATAGTTGCAAAGTTGAAAGGAAAAAACACTGTTCATGGAAAGCTTTTGTGAATGAGCTGGCTTTCATGCTTGGTACCTGTGAATAGCTGGTATGCCCTGTTTAAAGATACTGGCCACACATCTAGGGGTGGATGTGTTGGTCTTGCTCTGAAATTAGCAACAGAAGCTACAATGACCTCTTCCCCCCACCCCCGAAAAAGCAGCAAATCAAAAATCAATCAAAAAAAATGTAACATTGACTATTTACGAAACTTTCAATTTCGAAATTCATATTGCAATGAATAGAAAAAAACAAAACCCTTTCATAAAAAGGATATTCTGACACCCACACATGTACATCCGCACACTCGCAGACATTTGCTGAAAGCTCTCTGAAAGTTCTTTTGTAGATCCCAACAATGTGTCCCTTGTTCGAAGCTTATTTATTCCACTTCCATGTAATTTTGAGTAGGACAAGCTAGTGAAAATGCTGAGGAAAACAGGCACCAGAATGATGGGAAGCCCTATGCTGTCTGGAGGATGTGTCATTCTGGAAATATGTCCATTAGCTGCATTTAAATCATGCAAGCCTACAGATTTCCGCAGTCTTGCAGATGTTTGTTATTATGCAATGCATCACGTGTCTCTCTCTCTCGCTGTAGTTCCAGGCAGATTTTGACATGTTTATTCCTCTCCAACTGCTCTACTGTGGTTTCTCTCTGACGTGTCATCTGCTGGCAGGTGTTCAGAAATGTGCTGTATGTGCTTCTGAATTACACAGCCCGGATCACTGTGCAGCGAGGACCAAGGAACGGGGCACAAACATGAAAGAGGGAAGTGTTGTTTCTCCCATGTGGAAAGTGTTGCTGGTGGGGCTGCTGCTCCTGAGCACGGCAGGTTTAGTGTTTCTGCTGTTTCGGCAGAAAGAGTTGGCAGATGAGCTGTTTAGGCTGGAGTCCCAGATGCAGGAGCTGACAGAGAGCTGCAGGTTGCGGACGGGAATCCTGCCCATCGACCCCGGAGAGGCCCGAGAGTTCAGGAAGCTCCACCGCCGCAGGAGAAACCAGGAAGAAGATCCAATGCAAAGCGAAGATCAGAAGGATATGCTGATGCTCATGACATACTCTATGGTTCCTGTAAGACATCAGCATGCTTGGATGTTTCTGTAGGACTGTGAATACTAATGCTAAAAGTTGTTTACTCTATTATGACAAAAACTGAATTTTTTTATTTTTCCACAGTTTGGTGTCTTTAATACGATCACGTGAGGCATCTCCTTGCAATCTAAGAAATCCAGGAGTCTGTTGTAACCATTAACAAATTTCTAGTCTTGAGTGCTTCCTGGAAAAGTACTTTGTGCTGTGAAGAGTGACTGCTCCTCCCTCGGCTCCACTTTCTTCCACTACAAAACTGGCATTTCTTCAAAGCCGTGCTACTGTATATTTTGTGAGGGAGCCGGGGGCAGTATCATTGTTTTTATTAACAATTAATCTTCACTTTCAGTTTGTTTCATCTAAAGCCTAAAGATTAAAAGAACAGCAGACATTTAAGAAGTGAGAAAATTTTAGGGAATTTTAGTTGTTGTTGTTGTTATACTCTAACTGCTTCAGCTCTGTTAACGAGAATGATTCTTTTGCTGGATTTTGGGAATAAACACTGAACATGGCAAAAGATTAGGAGAGGGAGAAGGTCAGGGAGAAGATCTGGCGTTCTGGTTCGACTGAGACGGCGCACTTACAGACCACCGTTACCCAGTTTATTACTGGCTAATATGCAGTCTCTGGAGAACAAGCTGTGCGAGCTTCGGGCACGGATCTCATTCCAGCGAGAGATGCGGGACTGCTGCGTGATCTGCCTCACAGAAACCTGGCTATCGGACAAAGTACCGGACTCCGCAATACAACTGCCGGGGTTCTCTGTGCACCGCGCGGACAGGTCACAGGATCTTACTGGGAAAAGCAGAGGCGGTGGTGTGTGTTTCATGATCAACAACAGCTGGTGTGATTATGCGAACGTGCACCCGGTCAAATCCTTCTGCTCACCGGACCTGGAGTACCTGATGATTAAGTGCCGGCCATTCTGGCTACCGAGGGAATTTACAGCAGTGATTATTACGGCTGTTTACATTCCCCCACAAGCCGACACTGACCGTGCACTCAGGGAACTGTACAGCGCGATCAGCAGCGAGGAAACCGCACACCTAGAGGCAGCGTTTATCACAGCCGGAGACTTTAATAAGGGAAACCTGAAGAAAGTCTCACCAAAACTCCATCAACACATCCTTTTCAACACACGTGGAAACCGGCAACTCGACCACTGTTACACCTCTTTCCGGGATGCGTACAAAGCCCTCCCCCGCGCCCCATTCGACTGCTGAACACGTCATAGACACCTCAGCTTCACTACTGGAACTTCAACATTATGCACTCCACACTGTATATAAATGCCACTTGTTTTGCACATATTCAACTCTGTATATTTTATATATTTTATTATTATTATTATTATTATTATTATTATTTTATTTTATTTTTTACTATTTAATTTGTAAAAATGTGTACACACACACACACACACACACACACACACACACACACACACACACACACACACACACACGTAGGAAAATATTTAGTATACACATCCAGAAATGCATACACTATTATATATTGTACATATATTTATTAGTTTCAGGTTGGCCATTCTTGTATTTTGCTCGTTTGTGTTGTTGTGTTTGCACATCTCTGTTGCTTGTGGGGCTCGCACACAAGAATTTCACTCGCATGTGCTGTGCCAGTGTGCCTGCACATGTGATGTGACAATAAAAAGTGATTTGAATTGATTTGAAGATTAAAATATAGACCTTTAGAAAACACCCTGTCCTTTCTGTGTTAACAGGGCCTAACTCAAATGGCCCTATATGTGGTTAACTTACACCTAAATCAAAACTTTCCTCATGCCTGTCTTTTTCTTTATTTCAGGTCAAAGCCTTCACAGACATGTGCAGGAGCTCCAAAGGAATTTGTTTAACAGGTGCACATCATAAAAACATGCATCTCCACTGTTTTCATTTGCGTATTTACTGCCCATAGTTGTTGTTGTTGTTTTTTTTAAATATGTGAATTGTTTTTTTCTTTCCAGGCCCACCTGGACCCCCAGGTAAAAACTGAAATTTAAATTTACTGAGTAAATTTACTCAAATTATGCTAAATTCCTACTGCATTACAAAGTGTTTTTGTTCTGTCAGGTAAACCTGGTTCACCTGGACCCCCAGGTCCACCGGGGCCAGAGGGGAGACGAGGTAGAAAAGGTGAGAACTTTTATATGTCTAAGAAATCTGAGAACCCATCTCCTCTCCCATTCAGCGAAAAGCTGTATGAAAACAACCAAATTTGCAGAACAGAAGCTTCTCGTGCATTTCAAACAGTCTTTCATTGTTCCTGCTGTGATTGCACAACACGAGCATCCCACTCACTGTCTGCAAGAAACTTGTATTTAGCTGCCACATAGCTGTTTACTGCAGTGGGATAAGTGTTTGCTGCACTGATTAGCACTGATTAGCCCAAATTATAGTATTTTTGTTGTTTTGAAACTGAAAATTGCAGTGTGGGCAATGTTTTTTTGTTTTTTTTTAACTTTCACTCATTCACTGTATCTTTTTACCAACTCTGCATGGCTTAAACTCTGAGATTAATCTGAGATTCTGAAGAAATTTAGGTTTTTGAACTAACATGAAGCTCTTGATGAATACTCAGGGAGCCTGACATTACCTTAAAAGACTGTTAACTGTTATTGGTTCCTTTTCCTTCCTTCAACTCTTCAGTCTTTTTGTGATGTGTTAAATTTATGCTAAGTAGGGCTAATCCTTACTTCTCTTTTCTAAACTGAGTAGCTTTTGTCATTTTTCAGGCCTGCTTCCAGAACAAAATAACTGGGTGTGCATCCAATGGCGTGTCCAGCGGGGTGGCCTGGGGGGGCACAGGCCACCCCCCCAACCAGACTGGCCACCCCAGGTGCCACCCCAAAGGCAGAACAATACAATTCAATCAAATATCAAATGTCCGATTATGTTTTCACGGTGAAGCTCAGATATCCGAGTGTAAGTGAATGCAGCATCGGCTTCTGCGCTACGTGCATCACGTTGGCAAAGGTAGGAGAGCCAAGCACGAAAGATGGCACCGCAGGAAACAATTTTTCGGTGAAAGAAAATGAGGACAGAATAAATGTCCCGGTAAGTAATATTAAGTTTGTTGAGTTTAGTAAACTTCGGTGAAATTAGAATACCAAGGAAAAAATAACACTTAAAGAATTATTGCAGCCGTCGAATATTTCAGACAGTATGCTACTGAGGGCAGCTAACATAAGAGTTATGAGTTATAAGATATAATCTAAGTCGTAACATTGCTGTATGGAGCTGCAGATTTGGTTGCAGGTTAACATAGCTGGACTGGCCATCGGGCATACCGGGCATATCCCCAGTGACTTATTTTTTATTTTTATTTTGTAAGGGCATGAACAATGAGAGGTGGTGGATTGGCCAGATGCAGGTCGATGTGTAAAAATAACTCAGTTGTTTGGTGGTGGCTATGGCGGGGCTTCCACAGAGGCCAGCAGGTGGATGAGGGAAGGGGAGGCAGGAGGAGAGACCCGAGGCAGCCGCCGGTCCGAGTGTCAGGTGAACTGAACTTCAGGTAAGAAGTTATGAGCTGCAGTCTATCTGGGTCAGATATAAACTAAGTTTAGGTGGAGTTTATTTTTGTTGTGCTGACTTTTTACCGTCAGTTGCAATAACTCATACTGCCCGAGCTAGCATGACGGAGTTTCTGTACAGCTGTTCAGTTGCTATGATGTTACTGATAGTGAACTTTATTTTATTCATAAGGTTAGTTAGTAGAGTTGCCAACGGCTCCTTAAAAATGGAATGGTCCCTCATTCAGAGAAAATATTATGCGTTTGGTATTGAGCTGAGAAGAGACGCAGTTTGTCCCGAACTTTAGCTAGAATGGAAAAAGACAAAGCTGGATTTATTCTGTGTGTTTACGCTGCACAGCTGCCTCTTCTCTCATCTCCCCCTCCCTCTTCTGTTGCTACTTCAATCATGAAACTGATCAATGATCAGCTTTTCTCTCTTGTTTATTTATCGCCCACTTTGTGCCAGAAAGAGGAAACCAGCAGATGTCGCGCTAAACAACAGCAGCACGTTTAAGCTTGATCAGCTGTTGTTAGAATTTATTTAATATTAATTTCCAGTATCAGCTGATGTTTGCTGGAGCCACAGCTGTAAAGCTGCTGGTCATGATGTCGGTTTGGATATGTGGTGAGAGGGAAACATGAAGATGAAACCAGGAGATGCCCTTACTGGATCATCAGAGCTGAACAGGTGATGGAGAAACAGGTTTAGGTGACATGAATGAGTTGAAGGGAAGTTATGAACTGTTTCTGAGAGACAAATAACACCAGGATCCTTTTTTACGTAGCTGACAGCTGGTAACTGTGCAGGGGCGGGTCTAGCAAAGTTATGCCAGGGGGCCAGGTAGGGAATTAACAGGGAGAGGTGGGCACAAAGAAATACTTTTCTTTCTTATTCTCATTTAAAATATCTCGCTTTTATTAAATAATTATCTAAATCTTACAACCAAAGTTTTTATCTGATGTAAAATGTATAGAAATCATACATATACCAACAAGACAGTGTACATCACTGTCACAACAGCATTTGTTTTCATTCAAAGGCTTTATGGTTTTAATACCTGGGGGGCCGGTCTCTAGTCAAAATGCCCGATTTTCTGTCCCGGTCCAGCCCTGCAGGTTAATACTGGCAGTGTCACCATGCCAGCTGACTGTATTTCATCGTCAGCCAGTGTTGTTCTTTATCAATATTACCAAAGTTTACCATAAGGCAGCATAGCAAGTATTTACTTGCTTTCAGGTTTTATTCAAATGTTAGTCTTTTCAGTTGTTTCTCCACTTTTTTCCTGTTTCAAAATCAAACACCAGTTTGTGAGAAGATTATCTTCTTTTTTTAAATAGGCAGATAAAATTTTACATTGGCATTGGCTAATTTGTCAATTGTTTGTTACAAATGTTCGTATTTTAATATTCAAAAATGTTTTTGCCCAAAACATATGTGCACTACATGTCAGTAAAAATACTATGCAAATATTGCTGTCCTTGAATACTGAGTAAACACTGACAAAGCACTGATTGTATCTCTTGTACTTTATCAACGCAGTATCTAAAAACTTTGCACCGTAGTGGTTAAAATCTCATTCTAATAAGAGTTAAAAGCTCATTCGGTTATTAGGTTTATAGGATTATTGAATTATGGTTAATGGTTGGTAGAATTTTTTTTTTAAACATTATCTGCCAATTACATCTGCCACCCTTCTCCAAATCTGTGCCCCTACCTGGCCCCCCCAACAAAAATTTTCTAGACACGCCACTGTGTGCATCAAATGTTAATGAGGGTAATCTCTGCCCATACAGCTCACTAGGGCTACCTGAAAACCCCAGTGTTCTAATTTCCATCAAAAAACACACCTTTAATATGTCTTGTGTCCTGTTTCCCTTCACTCACTCCCAAACCAGTCATGGCAGAGGCTGCCACTCCCCGGTAGTAGTTTTTCTTTCCCACTGTCCCCAAGTGCTTGCTCATATCACCTGATTTTTGTGGCTTTTTCTCTGTTATTGTAGCATCTTTACCTTACAATATAAAGCACCTTTATTGTGGTCGTTGGTTGTTGTGGTTTAATACGATAAAAATAAAATGTAACTGAACTGAATACATTTGAGGCATCACAAGTCATTACTAAGGTTAAAACAGTCTTATATGAACAGTTAATAGGGTAGCCCACATCACAGCATTCCTTTTTCTTTTATTGTTTTTGTTACTTCTGTGCCAGACTTCTGTACTTACCTTACACCTTATAACAGGATGCAGCTGTTCTAAAACTCTGCAGCAAGAGTACTTACAGGGAGTAGAGAGAGGTGATATTTCTGTAATAATAAGGCCCTTTCATTTGTTTCCTGTTAAATCTAGAACCGAATTGCAGTCCTGCTTAATCACACTCTGACACATGTTATAGATCTCATGGTACCATATTCTGTAGATAGCACCAGAGGGCAGACTTACTTCTGATCCTCACATTTTCAGCATTTCAGTGGGAGGCAGAGCCTTCAGATATCATGCTGCTCTCATTTGAAACCAGCTCCCAGTTTGGGTTTGTGAGGCAGACACCATCTCTACTTTTAAGATTAGTTTTAAAACGGTCATTTTTGATAAAGCCTGTAGTTAGGGCTGAATCAGGTGACCCTGAACCATCACTTAGTTATGCTGCTGCGTCAGAGGAACCTCCCATGACGCATCGAGCACCTTTCCTCTACTCTTCTCTCTTTTACTCCACAGACTTCAAAGGGCCATGAACATTGCATGCCATTACCTCCCTGTGCTTTCAGCAGAGGTCTCTGGCTCTGAACATTTCTGACTCAGCCAACCTTCTTTGTTTTAATTGTCTCCTTGACCTATTTTCTCCTCTCTCCCTTTAACCCAACCAGTCAAGGCTGATGTGTGCTCTTCATAAGTGTGGCCCAGGCTGATCTTTCTTCATGTTAAAGTCACTCACCTCATATTTATGCATCCAGTGATATTTATGAAAGTGGCAATAACTGATAACAGCTTCTTTGGCTGGTAACATTCAAAATGAATATAGAATCAGAGCCCCCACCCACCCACCACGTGAAGTCTTAGCCTTACAGTGTAAAAATACTCTGAGATGACTTATGTTTTGACTTTTCACTATATAAATATAATTGGGTTAATATTAAAGAGTCTATATTAGCAGTATTGTTAATTTGGTCTGTTCTGCACATCATATTTTTAATAATCTGTGTACATAAAGGTCTTCCTGGTCCACCCTGCTCCACCTGTTGTTCCAGTGACATGAAAAACAAGATTACTGAAGGAAGTAGTCGTCAAATTTACGCATGGAGAGGTAGGAATAATGCCACAATGAGCCAGTGGACCAAGGACCGCAAACATGATATGAGAAGCTGTGTGATTATTAAAAAAACAGTGTTGGCTGACCTGAAGAGTGTTCAGTTGCTTTTGTTCACTCTATATTCGATTTCAGTAGTAGTTAAAAATCACTTGTTTATCCACTATGATATTAAGCAGAGTAACATTCACAGTTCTAGTTGTTTTACCACAAAGTAAAATCTTTTCACGTCTCTCCTCACAAATCAGACTGGTCAAAGGCATGATTAATGCCGAGATTTTAAAAGCACAGAAGCCATTCTCCTACAGAAACAAGATTTAAGACTGTTATTTAGATTTTAATTTAAACTCTTTGATTGTCTGGATTTGTCTCTATTTTATTTAGTCTCTTAGTTTCAGTCATGTTGATCTTAAAGATAAGTTCCCAACACACTGGTCATAGAGGTGTCCATTAGCCTGATCGACAACTGTTCATCCATTCATCCATCTTCTGATTGTTTAGAGTTAGAGTCAGAGTCAGGGTGATCACTGATGATGACTTAGACCTCACAGGGTTAAAATTAATAGCTAATAAAACAACACAGAAAACAACAAGTTGCAAAGTATATATGTATGTCTGTATGGGTGGATGTTATGGATGGTGTGTGCTTCGTAACTGCTCTGAGATAAGGGTAGCAATTTATGTCTCTTTTTTTCTTCTTCACAGAATCACCGACACCACGTCCAGCTGATAACACAACTAATGTTTTGAATGTTAGTGGCACAAATATAAAATTAGGTTAGTTACCACTCTGAGCGATATGAAGTCTTGTTTGGCAGACTAATATTTGACTAAGAAAAAGCATCAAACTCAACATCTTTTATTTCCTAGATTTTGGTTCTTTTTATCCAAACCACAGTCAAGACGCCTTCAACAATACCAAAGAAGAAAATGTCACAGAGGTCCCAGCAGGTGAGAGGTCCCAATCATCAGCAGGTGAGAAGTGCTGAACTTCAACAACAGTCAGCGCAGCCACGATCATTTGTTTTTTGTGTCACAACTGAAAATGCTGCAGAATTGTAAATGTCCTCTTTTTCCCTCCAGGCCTGCTGAGTGTAGCCTTAGACAACAACAGCGACTCCTTCAGAAATGTTACTGTTACTACAGTGGAAAGTGGTAAGAAAATGTCTGCTGTGCTTGCTATCAGTATTGCCACATCACTTCAGAACACAAATAAAAATGGTTGAATAATTGCATTTCCCACTCAGTTAAACCTTAAATGCGATCTTTTGTGCTTATTTCCATTTTGGCTCAAAAGGATTTGAAACTTTGGCCACATATACAGTATAATAGTGTATCTGGATTCATTTAAAACATTTATGGTTATGCTGATCATGTTTCTTTTCTGCAGACTGGATATCACCTCACCCAGATTACCAAAGTGACAACCTGACTGAAATCGACCCAGAAAATGTTACAGAAGCACCAATGAATTTATTAGCAGGTTAATATTGGTACTCATTCATTGTACACACAAATCTTATTTCACACTATACTCATTGTACTGGATTTCCTCTTTGATTCCACGGTGTTACCAACACCAGGTGAGCCGCATGATGCTGGAAAAGCTCTCTCTGATGAAACTTTAGACACATATTTGAAAGCTGGTAAGAAACCATTTGAGTGTCAGAGTGTCTCTGCTAAGATATTTAAGAGATGGCTGAATGTTTTAGAACTGACGTTAACAAATTCATTTATATTTCTGCAAACGATACATTTACGATCACCTAATAACTGGAGACACAAAAACTGGTGAATTATGTGATTTTAAATTACACACGATATGACATAAAGATCGCTTGCTGTTTGTAATAAACCAGCAAGTTTCTTCTACAATTATGATAAATTGTGTGTCCAATCATCCAGTGACATCTTCTACGTTCCTTCTGCAGAATCACCAACAGCACATCCATCTGAAAACCTCATAGATGCTTTGAATGTCTCTGAATCTGAGAAACATCTGAGCATGAAAGTGAAAACTGGTAAATCAACCAAGACTGCAAAAGTCTTGAGCTGGCTCAAGACTTTTGCACAGTGCTGTATGAAAACAGGATCATAACCAGGAACTGTTCTTTAGAAATAGGTGGAGAAACTACTTGCTTTGGGTATCACTACAGAAGGTGACACTAGTTTAAAAGAGAGAGACAACAACAAGTTTACAGCTTTCCTTTGTTGCAACTAAAAGCGTTCTACAGAACTTCATTAATATTTATGTGTAACACCCGTCCCACGTTCTATTGAGAGGGGCCCTGGGTTCCTGTTGTTACTTTCCTATTGATACTCCCTTTTTAATCAGAATCAGAATACTTTATTGATCCCTGGGGGAAATTATTTTTTGTTACAGTGCTCCATTTTAAACCAACATTAAGACAAGACAGACAATACGCTAACTAAGAATAGTACAATATATACATATATATACATACATACATACATACATAAGTCACTTATAAATAAATATTTGGAAAAGAAACATGTGTAGCTGTAGCAGCAAACAGTGTGTTAAGTGGATGCGTTGTACAGGGAGATGGCCACAGGCAGGAATGATTTCCTGTGTCGTGCTTATGGTATTAAATATGCAATAAAACTACACTATATGGAAATAAATCACACACAAGCAGGTCAATTATAAAGTTAACTCCACTTTAGTGAATGCTGAATTAACAACACAAAGGAAATAAGTAAAATCAATAAAGTTTGTTAAACAATGGTAAGGTATCTACCTCAACAGAAACAAAATAATCAAATAATATTGTGGGCCCTCACGCGCTCTCACCAAACACACACACACACCTAAAACAATATGGTCGCTTCACTTGTTGCCAAGCAGTAAAAATAAAAGCACGTGCAAACAACAGTACTCACACCTCCAGGCAGTTCAAGGGGATAGCGGGGAAACTGGGTCACGGCTACCAGCAGGCCATGGCAGCAGCACTCACAGTCGTCCTTTCCACGTGCTCCCACGTGAACACATAACTTCAGCACACCAGCAGAAGGGGCCTCTCTGACACGCCAGCAAGACGTCCGTCTCCTCCTACTGAATCACACAACCCCGCTAAATGCCAGTTCACACGCGTTAACATTCAATCTTAGCATTAGCTTAATAAATAAAAACAGAGCAGAACAAGAGCTTAGCGAATATGCTAGGCTACGCTAGCGGCTAGTCGCGGTTAGCAGTTAGCCTGTTTTACACAATAACATTGGGTTCAAGTGTCAGACAAAATTCACATTTACCTCACAGTAGGGTACAACAGTTCTCGACTCCAGTTAACTATCCGTCAACCCGAAAATGCGTGTCGCCCTTCTATGAACTCTGCGTTCACTCGACACTGTTCAGCTCTCGTCTCTCTCGCTTCCTGCAGAGTGCACACGGCTCCCCACTTACTCCCACCCCTCTACCTGAGACTACTTCAGGGTTCACTGGAGCTGTAGTACATATCAATACCATATCAAAAATAATGACATAAACCTCAAAATACAAATAAAAAGGTTGTGCATTTAACTGACACACATCACATACTTTGCAGGCATTTGTATACATTCTTGAACACATTAAACATTTGCAATTAACTATCAATATTAATGAACAAATTTAAATAATGAGCTACTTATATAGCCAGGGCTACATATGCTAAACCTTTACTTACTCTCTGTAATTCCCAGGTGCTTGGGGAATACTCTCATTTGAGGGAGGATCTTGAACCTGCTGAAGTCCTGAGCCTGCTAGCCAAACTTTTGGACATGAAAAACAGCAGCAGTGAAACCAAGAGCTGGGTCCTCATGGCCATGACCAAACTCTGCAAAGGTGGTGCTGATGCTTCTGTAACTCAGGAGGTTTCTGAGACATACAGCAGCTCCTTGGATACAGTGCTGAGACAAAGGGCGCATGAGTTGCAGTACCTCAGCCAAGACCCTGAACTAAGAGCCAGGGTGTTGCCACGAGGTGCCAAACCAGAGACTCTGGAGGTAACGTGTTTAACTTGTTTGCAGTGAGCAGAGAACCCGGCCACATTAATAACATTTAAATATTAACTCTGTAGCTCTTTTCACAGTAAAAGCAGGTTAGTTGACGGTTGTGAAAACCTGCAAACACTTTATGGAAACACCCCTCAGGGTGCAAAATTGATTAGATTGATGACAGCCTTTACCGTAATCACATTATTCATTTTATGAGTAATCAAACCTGTAACATGTCTGGAGAAGTCTGAAGGGCGGAGCTCTCCAGAGAACTTCATTCAGTATCGGACTCACTTTCATTCATTTAGAGAGCAAGAAAACCAATCTCTCTTCTTTTGGCCAAGAATTTTATTTTAAACACATAAATTAGTAATTATATGTTTTTGTGTAGCTGAGCAAAGCACACAGAGCACTCAGGCGCAACGTCTTCAGTCCTGCGGCAATTTTGCGTGACTGTTTGATTGTTTTTAGGTGGATTCCTCGCTGTCATTTCTTGACAGATTTGTGTCAGAGGCGTTGGCTGCCAGCGCTGCTCCATACAAACCTCCCCACCAACGGCAGGAGGAATTAGATCAGTCAAAAGGTAAAATGTAGATAAATATCTTGGCAGCACATTCGGCATCTTGTTTGGATTTGTTCTGACTTTGTTGTCTATCTCAGCCTTGAGCCTGGAGCCCTATGGCCTTTCTCTGCCTATCAGCATGTCCTCCTGCAGCATCACTGACAGACAGTCTCCTACACTGTTGTCCATGAGCTCGGGTCTGTCAGGGGATAGCGCTGACCTCTCACACAAAGGAGGGTATGTGGACACCACATGCATGCATTTGTTGGTGTAATCAAGTTCCTAGTTTTAGTGTTGAATTCACACTGAAGACTTGCTGTTTGTGTTTCAGCTCTTCAGCTTTGAAGCTGGATGGCATAAAGAGGGTGTGGGGAAGGGAGGGCTATCTGGCCCAGAGAGAACCTGTAGAGGAAGCTGCACAGGTTGAGGTTCCCAGTCCCATTCAGTCTCCCGGCCGGCAGGGCGAAGGCGACAGTTTGCACAGCCAAACTCCAACTCAGACACCGACCCCAGAGCCTGAACAAGAGAAACAGCAGCTGGCTTCTTCGCTGTTTGTTGGCCTGGCTTCCCAAAGCTCTGTGTCTCTGGTGAGGTTATCAGTCCATATACCATATGTGCAAAGAGCAAGCATCAGCTTATGGTTCAGACTGTTCTGATTTTTATGTGGAGGATCACCGAAAACACTTTAGCCACAGGAGTTTTAGGGCATCAGGTCAGAGTTTAAACTGTCACCGGAGTCAGTTATGCTGTAAACAAGCTCATCACTTGTACATGTCATAATGTGCCTACTGACAGCACATTTAACATACAATTAAAATGAATATTTTTTTTTGGCCTCGACAACTCAGTCTGTGCTTATCACCCAACTCACCAGATTTGCCTGCCTTTAATTCATTCATTCTTTTGAAGGGTCATCATTTTGAAATGAGGAGGAGATAAAGCATGCATCACCCACAAGGGCAGTGGGGTAGAACAGGAGTTCCTCTGATTCAAAAATAGCAGCCACACTGAAAACACTGGAGTGTTGCCAAAGGAGATGATCTTTAAGGAGCATTTAAATCAGTGACGGTTTTTGATATTTATGGCCAGAGTTGTGGAACTTTATGATCGCACTTCATCCCTGAAGGTAGCCCTGAATAAAATATGTGTTAATCTATTTTTACATTTTTGGCAATTTCAACATAGAGGGCAACAAAGAGGACCGGATGAACACTCGTCTGTTTTTATTATCAAAATTAATGATGATGAACCAAACATTTCTTCCATTTTTGTGAGGCCCATTTAGCTACTCGGTGAGTCTAAGATGAGACAAAAGGTGTTGCTTTTTAGAACATATTCAATGATTGGCTGAACATTTTCTCGGGTGGTAGGATCTACTAATGCTATTAATTTAAGGATGTCAAACTCATTTTACATCATAGACCACATGCAGCGCACTTTGATCTTAAGTGGGCCAGATCTTTGAAATTACATGATAAATGCATAAAAAGTTCTAGTAGTTCTTTCATTTAAACTTTCATTTAAACTTGCATAGGTATGTCTTGAACACGTTTCAAAGTCCATTGGAGACCTTGCAGGGCCAATTCTCATTTAAAACCCCTGCTATAAGTGAAAGTGCTTAACGTGGAGCTATTTGTGCAGCTATTTGCATTGCTGATTCTGAACATTTTTCCTACATATATGTGTTTTTGCTTCTAACAGATGGGAAAATCTGAGCCGATGCCACAGCGATTCCGAAGAAAAGCCAAAGGTCAAGGTCTGGGCTCGTCCTTTATCGCAAACGAGCAAATATCCAGCTCCCTCATCTCTCCTCCCAGTGCTGTAGATAACCTGCTGTGTAACAACCTACTAGACTCCAACAACGCCTCAGAGCTGGCCGAACAGACATCTCAGCTCTCTCAGAGCCTCACTACTGCTAATGGCACCTGTCACGCAGAGGCAGAGTTAACTGAATCTGACACAAAGGGATGTAACCCTGCTCTCCGCAGGGATAACTGTGTGGTAGCTGCTGGTCCTGGTCCACATAACGACCCAGGCAGACTAACAGAAGTGTGTCTGGATTCTTATCTTCCTGCAGAGCTTTCTGGCCTTTCACACTCAGAAATCGCTCCCTTGTGTGCCAACCAAAGCTTGAATCTCTCAGCCTGTCATGTGCAGAAGGAAGATTCATTAATATTAGTTGTTTTTATTATGAACTCCTCCGAGTCTGCCATACAACAGATGCTGCTTCAGGTCGACTCTGAAGAACTTGAGGTAAATTATTCAGTAGAAAATTATCAATAGAGTCGTTTGGTGTCCATTAGTCTTTTATAATGAGGTTGCTTCGTTGTATTGTTTATTTTTAGGTATCCTGCCTATGTGATAGTCCAGCGGGGGAGGTGACAAGCTACAGTGTAGCAGTGGGCCAGTATTCTCTAACTGTGAAGAGGCCTGCGGTTCACGTCGAGGTGGTCGGGACGGTATCTTACCAGCTGCCTGCTGGGACGTCTCAGTCATTGCAGTTTTCATATAAAGTCCCTTTAACCAGCTTCATCAGGTGAGATATGTAGTGCTCGTATTTGAAGTGCAGCATTTAAGTGACATAAAATTAATCCAAGTTTCCTGCAGGCCTTTTGTGGTGTCCACAGAGGAATATGGGACGATGTGGCTTTCCTTCTCTCACGACACAAAGCAGAATCTGACGTTGATAAATGACAACCAAGAACCTCTCACAGCCACTCTGAATGCTCTGAAGAAGAAGCTCCAGCTTCATGTTGTGGAAGTTATAGGTGAATGAACATTTGTTTCCTGCTCGTATTCAAGCTGTTCAAACTGAGAGTATCATTTTATGCTTAATGCATATAAAAGCAGCATTCACATCAACATGTGTGTGTTAGAATATTCACCAACTCATCTGTGGTAACTACTGTTTATTTATTCTTAACATTAGGAATAACTGTTTTAAAAAACTACATTAATTAAAAAGATGAGATAATGCAGCTTGACTATACGTCAAATATGCCTCTAATGAGGTGTACTTAGGAGTTTATGAAGAAAATTTACAACTTTAACTTTCGCTTGTATGCAGCATGAACATCATTAAATAACACGGCGGTACCAATAAACAGCATTACAAAGGGGAAGAAGAAGAAGATTTTAAAATTGCATATAGAAAAGGAGACATAGATATTAATGTGTCCTATACTTTTTGCTGAGTAACCTTCATTGTTTTCTGCTCAGGCATGGAAGGAATCGTAGCTTGCCGTCTCCTTCAGGATCTGCCGTGTCTGATGCATTGCCGGGTGAATGCCGGCTGGCTGGCTGTCTGGCTGCGGTCGCCGGTGCCCGACCTGCCCGACTGCCTGATCTACCACTGCCAGAGAGCTTTACAGAGCCTCTGAGACTCAGAGCTGCAGCACCACTCACCACCACTGAAACCACTGAGGAACTAAACCCACTAGACCCTCACTGAAGAGGAAGGTACACAGAGCTGAAGTGCTGAACAGAAAAGGAGAAACCTGCTGTTGTGGCTTTTGATCTTTATTTTGCGGTCTTTATGAATTTCACTCAAAGTTATTTAGTAAGATTTGGTTTTATTTATTTGGCAGAACTATAACTCATTGAAAGACATGGCAGGTTAAAAGCTCAGGGTCAAATGATGGTGTTTAATCATCTGTGGGTGTTTCATTATTGCCTTTTAGTCGTGAAAGAGCTCCATAATCACTAAACAATTGAAGCCTTCTTCCTGGTTAAATTCTGATGGTATGCTTTGTATAACAGAAAATTCTCAAAGTGTAAAATAATGAAGTTCTCAGTTGTTTCTTTTTCCTGTACACCAGAGAGAAGATATATATTTTTTGTGATCTGAAATACATTTTCTAGGCTACAACAATCATAACAGTGGAGCGAGTAAGTCCACAGTCACTTGTCCCTCTTCCACTTTCACATTTACAACAGATGCATTGAAGAAAAGATAGTGTAGCAACTTCAGTGTATGAATAACCACAGACAAATCAGAAGGATTACATGACGGCCACGGCAGAGAAACTGAAGGATCATGTCATCACTAAGCCACTTTCTATTAGTTCGTTAGCCAAGCATGGTTGCTAAATATGCAGCACTAACCAAAAATGGCCCCTTGAGGCTGATTGATTGCTTCTCTCTCCAAAAGACCAGCACGGTGGCTGATAAAATGCAAACGTTGCGGTTTCAAAATTAGCAGCACCACTATATACATTCTACACCTTTAACATATTAGCCCTATTGAGCTGTGATGGCTAATGCCCAGTAAATGTAAAGCATGCTAGCTTTAATATTTAAAGACGCTTAATGGAGATTATTTCTACTTGATCTAATCATGATCTAGCGATAAATCTCATGGTAAAACCAGCCCAACCACCTTTTCCTGCTTACAACTGAACCTCGGATTTACAGAATTGCTACACTTTTAATTTTTTTTTTACTTTCACCATAATAACAGCAGGCTGAAATGCAAATAAAACTGAAGAAAGATGCTCTCTTGTTCACTTTTTACAGACTTGTCTCATGAGATGCTAAACAGAAGTGCAGTGTTTGATTATTTTCCAAGAATCAGCAGCTTGTCCTCTGATTTTGATTTAGTCTCTTGAATGGATGAGCGCACAGTATATTTGCACTAGTTCATTTTATTTGCAGCTCTTTTGCTCCTTTATTGAAAAAGCACAGGACGATACTGACAACGACTCCACGTGGAGGTTAATAAGAAATTGAAGCATTTGATCGGTCATGTTTGGCATATTCATGAAATTTAAAGTGTTGTAAATATTTGTAAAATATCCAGTTGGCCTGCTCGCGGCTGACGTGAACTTCCCCTTTTTTCTTTCTGACACGTACAGTGAGCGGTCTGTCTTGGACGGTATGGACTGATTATTTAAGCACTCATGTTTCTCATTAGGTGGATGTTAAGGGTTGTTATATTTTTGTATGACTGCAGTATTAAAAGAACATATTTATGCGTTTATATTCTTACAAAATGTTTACATGCATTTCACTGAAAGAAAGGGAACCATTGTTCTTCATGTGCTGTTTGACTGGTCTGTGCCAGATTACACCTGTATGTTTCTTTGACATGTTTTGGCTTGTTTTAAGTAATTCAGCCTGAAGGGAAAGTTTGCTTTCTGCGTTTCTTCTATGCCTGTGTGCTGGTTTGAAGCACAGTGTGATGCTAACAGTGTCTCTAATACTCAGTTTTAACCCTACGCCTTATGTTTTAATGCCAGTACGGCATGTTTGATTTGTGCCTGTGGTACAGAGGAAAAAAAACATCCTTGTTTCTTGGAGTGCCTGTCATTACATTCAGTTAACTTATGAATAAATTCAACATGTGAAAATGACCCTTTGACTTTGACTCATTGGTTATTTAATAAATTGAGGCTCTCATGGAGTTTATGCTTATTAACACATGTATTGGGTGTGAAACAGGAAGTAATAATACGAAAATTTATATGAACTACTGATTCTGCACAATAATGAAAATGAATATTTAAAATGAGCTTTTTTATGTGAAGTTGTTTGCATGGTGAAGCTGAAGTATATACAGCATTATAGCATATTTCTACACTGATTATATAACATAGAAATACCCACAAAGGCAAAGTAAATGCAGATTTTATTTACGGTAAATCATTCATGAAAAGGGTTATTGTTCTTAGCCATAATGTACTTTTTCTATAGCTTTATTTTTAGTTATATAAACTAAAAAACCTTTTTTAAAAATCAGGCATAATGTTGGGTAATTACAAAACCACAGAGTAAAAAGTCTCAAGTTAATTTGACCAAATTTGTCAACACAGCCAAAAATGAGACTACACTGAGTACCCGGAGAGATCATGCCCAAGCCAGGTGGTGGAGTTGAACTCAGGACCAATCACTGTGCCACCATTGCAACAGTTTACTGTAGTTTGAGAAATTTTGAGAAAGGTTCATAGCGTGAGATTCTGTAGCTGAGCAGCTCCTGTAGTAATGTAATGTTTGGGTGACCCACTTACAAAACAACAGATGCTAAATGAGATGAGAAGAAACTGATATCAAACTGAAAACATAATACAAATAAAACTAATGTAAATACAGAACCATTGCTCCTCTGCATGTGATTTTTTTCTTCAGTTATTTCAATCATTGTAAATGCATCTTTATTAAATGTATGAGCTGTGTACACTGTCAAAACATTAATCAGAAATCTATACTTAACAAGTGTACTTTGTTAAAGATTAGTAAAGTTTAATTTGGAGTACATGTGCTGTTAATACAAATTTACTGTGAGTATTTCCTAGTACAGGACTTCATTAAGGCCTTTAAACCCATTTCAAGATGTTTTCATCTGAAGTGTAAAAAGCGCCGTTATGTTTCGCAGCTTGATATTGTGGGGTTATGTCATTCGTGGGATGAAGCGCATGGCCAGGATGTGCTCGTCGTTCACTGGCTGCTGTGACAGGTTGTTGGTCTGCTTGATGCTGTTGAACGTGCAGCCTTGACGAGGACACACAGTGTACCGAGACAGGAGAGTGACCAGGATGGCCTTCATCATCACCATGGCGATGTGTTTGCCCACACAGGAACGAGGCCCGCAGCCAAAGGGCTGGAAGTAACGATTGGGTACCTGCCAAAGAGAGAAAGCAAAGACTCAGATGTGTGTGTGTGTGTGTGTGTGCATGTTTTTTTTTTTTAGTTTAAACCATTAAACATTTATTGCTGAACTACACTCTGCTCACTTACCGTTTTTTCAAAGTTCGTGAGGTTGAACTCTTTAGGCTTGGGGAAGAATTCGGTTTTGTGCATGAGGCCAATGTTGAGAATGATGTTGGTGCCTTTCTTGATTTTTGTACCTGCGATGTCGTTGTCCTCCAGAGCTTTCCTCATTGTGAAATCGACCACAGGATGAAACCTCAAAGACTCGTTGATGAAGCTCTCCATCACTTTCAGACTTTGGTAATCGATATTTTCCACGTCTTTTTCATCTGAAAATGAAAGATGTGTCAGAATACTTCTACTCACCAGAGTGAAACTGTGAATATGGAATATTGGAAACACTGTAAAGCTGCACTAACTCAAGACGGTGTTCATCTCCTCCACTAGCTGCAGCTCTATGTCCGGGCTCTGTTTCAGCAGCATCAGCATGAAGTAGAGGCTGATGGAAAGTGTGTCGGGGGCTGCGATTACCATCTCTAGCACACACTGCCTGACATTATCTGCTGATAGCTCTCCGTAGTTCTGTTAAACACAACAGACGGGAATAAGAAAAGACAATTGAGGGGACGACAAAAATCCCTCCAAAGAGACCGACCTGGGCAAAGATGAGCTCTGTTGCAAAGTCGAGCTCGTCGTCCAGTTTCTCGGCTTCATGAATCATCTTTTTCTTAACTTCAAGCAGGCTCTCTATCGCATCTTGCAGCTCCTGTCTGTTGGCACAAAAAGCAACACAAACATTAGGTTGAAGAAATCGCAAACCACAATACTGACTTACTGTGAGATGAGGTGTCTTACGCTGCTCTCTTATGCTTGTTGTACAGCCATCCAACCTTGAAGAATATATCTGGTTTTATTAGAACTGTCTGCCAGGTCTCAAAGTAGTTGCCAATTTTCATCAAGAATTCTTTCTCTGAATTATTAAAAAGAACAACAACAACAACAACAAAAAATCAATAGATGCAGCGCCAGAGCTCATGCGTCACAATTTCTTGCAGATAGTATGCGGTTTTAGGAATCTATGTGCAGTAAACACGCAATTGACCATTTAACGGCACTCCTAGGAACAGCCTGTTGGAGATGTCCAAAATGATGGCTCTCAGGAGACTGAGAGTATCCACATGTCCAGAGGGGTCAGTCATATCCTGTAAGTTGTCCAGGTGTTTGGCTGTGGAGCTCACACCGATTCCTACGGTCCTCTGCAGGCCGGGTCCAGTCAGAGCTGCACAGTAACATTCAGTAGCTCCACAGTTCAAGAAAGCAATAGTCTAACCACAGTATGTGCTGTCAGTGTGTGGTAATCGCTCACCTTTAGAAAAATATGTTCTCACTTTTTTCCAAAGCAGGACATCACTGTTGAAAATGATACCATTTCCGTACATGCCGATGCACTCGAGTCCTTTTTTGTTCCCAAATCTGGAGGTGTAGTGGGCACTCCTCAAAACGTGGTACACTTCAGAGGACCTGCAGAAGAAACCAGGCTTTACCTTTATCTGAAAATTTACTGTAAAACAAGTTCGGTTTACTCTAAAAAACAAAAACAAAAAAAACAACCCACTTGCCTGCTCAAAATCAGGGTCTCCTCTCCGTTTATCCACACCCGCACAATGCTCCCATATTTGTTGTTGTAGTAGTTACACGCTGTTCCAATCCCAGACCAGATGAACCTGCTGTAGGAGAGAATGGGACCGAGTCCTGCTAAGAAGGAAGGGCCTGACAGAGAGAAATAGGTTATGATAGTAGACTCCCACTTCTACTGCAAATTAGCAAGAACCTTGTCTGTTGAGTTTAATTTGAGAAAGATAGTGTATTTTTTTTTGGGATAGCTGCCAGGCTCTGATCTTAGTATATAGGAGAGTGGCAAGTAAGGACGGCACTCTTTGTTCTGTGTGTAACTGTTATTTGACTTCTGCATGAACCATTTTCATCAGTATACAGGAATTTGCACCTGGAGCTGCAAAACAGAGACTGTTTGTGATAGTTTTAATACACAAGGAACACGCTCTGTGATGGTTGAGTAAACCTTGTTTTGTCATTGATGCAGACCTTCTGTGTATATGAGGGTTTCCCTTTCTTTGTCATTAGATGCTTGCTGACTTTACTCTGTATCTGATTCCTTCGCAGTGGATGGCTAAATGATATAAAAAGACACTTTGGAGCCTTTAATTAATATGGTATATAAATACTTATAGTATATAGTATATATATATATATATATATATATATATATACATAGAGTTATTTAGGATGAATAATAGGATTTGATAAATAAGGTAAAGATTTTTTAATTGCAATTTGAAGTGTATTTAGAGTGTAATTACTGTAATTACCGTACTAACTATAAGTATTTATAGTTAGTACATTTATATATTTATAGTTACATATTTATAGTTAGTATTTATAGCTGCTGTATCATCCATGTGCTCTCTGGCAAACTTCAGACGGGCCTGGACATGCACTGGCTTCAGCAGCGGAACACGTCTGGCACTGCGGGATTTGATTCCCTGCCGTTGTAGTGTGTTACTGATGGTGACCTTTGTTACTTTGGTCCCAGCTCTCTGCAGGTCATTCACCAGGTCCCCCCGTGTGGTTCTGGGATCTTTGCTCACCGTTCTCATGATCATTTTGACCCCACGGGATGAGATCTTGCGTGGAGCCCCAGATCGAGGGAGATTATCAGTGGTCTTGTATGTCAGGTGCCATTCATACAGGTAACGAGTGGGGGACAGAAAAGCTTCTTACAGAAGACGTTACAGGTCTGTGAGAGCCAGAGATTTTCCTTGTTTGAGGTGACCAAATACTTATTTTCCACCCTAATTTACGAATAAATTCTTTACAAATCCTACCATGTGAATTCATGGATTTTTTTTCACATTCTGTCTCTCACAGTTGAAGTGTACCTCTGGTGCAAATTACTGACCTCTGTCATCAGTTTAAGTGGGGGAACTTGCACAATCGGTGGCTGACTAAATACTTTTTTGCCCCACTGTATATATATATATATAGTATACACACACACTCATATTGATATAATGTTGATATAATGGAATAATATGTTCCTTATAGAGAGATATTTAGGATGAATAATAGGATTTGATAAATAAGGTAAAGATTTTTTAATTGTAATTTGAAGTGTATTTAGAGTGTAATTACTGTAATTACTGTACTAACTATAAGTATTTATATACCATATTAATTAAAGGCTCCCTGGGGCGCACTCTGTCAGTGCGCCCCAGGGCAGCTGTGGCTACAATGTAGCTTGCCATTGCCAGTGTGTGAATGTGTGTGTGAATGGGTGAATGACTGAATGTAGTGTAAAGCGCTTTGGGGTCCTTAGGGACTGAGTAAAGCGCTATACAAATACAGGCCATTTACCATTTATTTATATATATATATATATATATATATATATATATATATATATATATATATATATATATATATATATATATATATATATATATATATTAGTGCCTACCTGGTATGTGTGACTGTTTTCTTTGTCTCCAGGTGGTGAAAAGCAGCAGCAACAGCAGCAGAAGTAGCAGGACAGCAGTGACTTCTGACGCTCTATCAGCCACCATGGGGCCAGCGATGAGCTCCTCTACCGGCAGCATCCTCTGCATTTCTCTAGCCAGGTACACCCAATGGAGCACTGTGTTTGCAGTCTGCAGCAGACTAAACAGAAGATGATCAACCTGTGGGTTTCCTCCTCTCTTATCTCCTGTGGAGTCTGTCCTTCAGTCTAGGACGTAACATAGCACTGAGCCACATTCAAATCAAAATACACCCACATCAACCTTTATCATTAACTGTTTGTATTACTGAAGTAGTTAGCATCAAATATACAGTAATTACAGACATCATTATGATTTTTTTTCATGATGATCTCTGTTATCTTACAATTATAGGGTCATTAGCCCTTATCTTACTTATTGTCTTTGATATTTTCTAAACTATTTATACCTTTATAGTTATTTTACAATTACAGTATTTTGTCATGTATCTTAAGTTTTTCATCACTGTGCTGCAGAAAATTGAACAACATGAATTTGCTGCTGTCAGACTGCATCAGAAGGACACTGATGAGCAGCGAAATGTGAGCTCATTATAAATAAATAGACTAAATAAGCAAGATGCCAGACGCAGAAACTGATTTAATATTAAAGTCTAATATCAAACACAGTGTCTCAATTCAAGGTCCAAATACAATATATATATATATATATATATATATATATATATATATATATATATATATATATATATATATATATATATAAATCCAGTGTTTCAAGTGTTTATAAATCCCTTGGCTGAGCTTTCACTTTAACAGTTGCCTGGAGACGTGGTCACTTAAGGGTTACAAGCACCATGGCAGAGAAGTGAACCTGAGACACAGCAGTGCATATCTGAACCACAAAGCAGTTTCCAGCAGAACAAAGGAGGTGCTTTTTATTCATAAGAATGGAGAACCTGCAAGGCTTTCACTGGTTGTGCTCTGCATTAGTGTTTAGATGGGCTTACTTCACATTTAGCTTTGTTGCACCCAGAGAAACCCCACTGTCCAATTCATCAACCCGGGAGGCTTTTGAAAGGGAAATTAATTAGCTGGGTCAGACTGACCTGTGTCAAAGGAGACAAGGACTTACTCAGGAGTTCAGAAAGGGAAAAGAAGAATTAAAAAATGTCATAATTATATTCTTAAAAGCTCAGTTTTAATAATTTAATCTAAAAGTGCTGTCAAAGCGATTGATTGATTGCATGTTAGTTAGTCCAGTGTAAGAAATCATAGTTGCAAAGTTGAAAGGAAAAAACACTGTTCATGGAAAGCTTTTGTGAATGAGCTGGCTTTCATGCTTGGTACCTGTGAATAGCTGGTATGCCCTGTTTAAAGATACTGGCCACACATCTAGGGGTGGATGTGTTGGTCTTGCTCTGAAATTAGCAACAGAAGCTACAATGACCTCTTCCCCCCACCCCCGAAAAAGCAGCAAATCAAAAATCAATCAAAAAAAATGTAACATTGACTATTTACGAAACTTTCAATTTCGAAATTCATATTGCAATGAATAGAAAAAAACAAAACCCTTTCATAAAAAGGATATTCTGACACCCACACATGTACATCCGCACACTCGCAGACATTTGCTGAAAGCTCTCTGAAAGTTCTTTTGTAGATCCCAACAATGTGTCCCTTGTTCGAAGCTTATTTATTCCACTTCCATGTAATTTTGAGTAGGACAAGCTAGTGAAAATGCTGAGGAAAACAGGCACCAGAATGATGGGAAGCCCTATGCTGTCTGGAGGATGTGTCATTCTGGAAATATGTCCATTAGCTGCATTTAAATCATGCAAGCCTACAGATTTCAGCAGTCTTGCAGATGTTTGTTATTATGCAATGCATCACGTGTCTCTCTCTCTCGCTGTAGTTCCAGGCAGATTTTGACATGTTTATTCCTCTCCAACTGCTCTACTGTGGTTTCTCTCTGACGTGTCATCTGCTGGCAGGTGTTCAGAAATGTGCTGTATGTGCTTCTGAATTACACAGCCCGGATCACTGTGCAGCGAGGACCAAGGAACGGGGCACAAACATGAAAGAGGGAAGTGTTGTTTCTCCCATGTGGAAAGTGTTGCTGGTGGGGCTGCTGCTCCTGAGCACGGCAGGTTTAGTGTTTCTGCTGTTTCGGCAGAAAGAGTTGGCAGATGAGCTGTTTAGGCTGGAGTCCCAGATGCAGGAGCTGACAGAGAGCTGCAGGTTGCGGACGGGAATCCTGCCCATCGACCCCGGAGAGGCCCGAGAGTTCAGGAAGCTCCACCGCCGCAGGAGAAACCAGGAAGAAGATCCAATGCAAAGCGAAGATCAGAAGGATATGCTGATGCTCATGACATACTCTATGGTTCCTGTAAGACATCAGCATGCTTGGATGTTTCTGTAGGACTGTGAATACTAATGCTAAAAGTTGTTTACTCTATTATGACAAAAACTGAATTTTTTTATTTTTCCACAGTTTGGTGTCTTTAATACGATCATGTGAGGCATCTCCTTGCAATCTAAGAAATCCAGGAGTCTGTTGTAACCATTAACAAATTTCTAGTCTTGAGTGCTTCCTGGAAAAGTACTTTGTGCTGTGAAGAGTGACTGCTCCTCCCTCGGCTCCACTTTCTTCCACTACAAAACTGGCATTTCTTCAAAGCCGTGCTACTGTATATTTTGTGAGGGAGCCGGGGGCAGTATCATTGTTTTTATTAACAATTAATCTTCACTTTCAGTTTGTTTCATCTAAAGCCTAAAGATTAAAAGAACAGCAGACATTTAAGAAGTGAGAAAATTTTAGGGAATTTTAGTTGTTGTTGTTGTTATACTCTAACTGCTTCAGCTCTGTTAACGAGAATGATTCTTTTGCTGGATTTTGGGAATAAACACTGAACATGGCAAAAGATTAAAATATAGACCTTTAGAAAACACCCTGTCCTTTCTGTGTTAACAGGGCCTAACTCAAATGGCCCTATATGTGGTTAACTTACACCTAAATCAAAACTTTCCTCATGCCTGTCTTTTTCTTTATTTCAGGTCAAAGCCTTCACAGACATGTGCAGGAGCTCCAAAGGAATTTGTTTAACAGGTGCACATCATAAAAACATGCATCTCCACTGTTTTCATTTGCGTATTTACTGCCCATAGTTGTTGTTGTTGTTTTTTTTAAATATGTGAATTGTTTTTTTCTTTCCAGGCCCACCTGGACCCCCAGGTAAAAACTGAAATTTAAATTTACTGAGTAAATTTACTCAAATTATGCTAAATTCCTACTGCATTACAAAGTGTTTTTGTTCTGTCAGGTAAACCTGGTTCACCTGGACCCCCAGGTCCACCGGGGCCAGAGGGGAGACGAGGTAGAAAAGGTGAGAACTTTTATATGTCTAAGAAATCTGAGAACCCATCTCCTCTCCCATTCAGCGAAAAGCTGTATGAAAACAACCAAATTTGCAGAACAGAAGCTTCTCGTGCATTTCAAACAGTCTTTCATTGTTCCTGCTGTGATTGCACAACACGAGCATCCCACTCACTGTCTGCAAGAAACTTGTATTTAGCTGCCACATAGCTGTTTACTGCAGTGGGATAAGTGTTTGCTGCACTGATTAGCACTGATTAGCCCAAATTATAGTATTTTTGTTGTTTTGAAACTGAAAATTGCAGTGTGGGCAATGTTTTTTTGTTTTTTTTTAACTTTCACTCATTCACTGTATCTTTTTACCAACTCTGCATGGCTTAAACTCTGAGATTAATCTGAGATTCTGAAGAAATTTAGGTTTTTGAACTAACATGAAGCTCTTGATGAATACTCAGGGAGCCTGACATTACCTTAAAAGACTGTTAACTGTTATTGGTTCCTTTTCCTTCCTTCAACTCTTCAGTCTTTTTGTGATGTGTTAAATTTATGCTAAGTAGGGCTAATCCTTACTTCTCTTTTCTAAACTGAGTAGCTTTTGTCATTTTTCAGGCCTGCTTCCAGAACAAAATAACTGGGTGTGCATCAAATGTTAATGAGGGTAATCTCTGCCCATACAGCTCACTAGGGCTACCTGAAAACCCCAGTGTTCTAATTTCCATCAAAAAACACACCTTTAATATGTCTTGTGTCCTGTTTCCCTTCACTCACTCCCAAACCAGTCATGGCAGAGGCTGCCACTCCCCGGTAGTAGTTTTTCTTTCCCACTGTCCCCAAGTGCTTGCTCATATCACCTGATTTTTGTGGCTTTTTCTCTGTTATTGTAGCATCTTTACCTTACAATATAAAGCACCTTTATTGTGGTCGTTGGTTGTTGTGGTTTAATACGATAAAAATAAAATGTAACTGAACTGAATACATTTGAGGCATCACAAGTCATTACTAAGGTTAAAACAGTCTTATATGAACAGTTAATAGGGTAGCCCACATCACAGCATTCCTTTTTCTTTTATTGTTTTTGTTACTTCTGTGCCAGACTTCTGTACTTACCATACACCTTATAACAGGATGCAGCTGTTCTAAAACTCTGCAGCAAGAGTACTTA
Source organism: Maylandia zebra (assembly GCF_041146795.1). Classification (NCBI taxonomy): domain Eukaryota; kingdom Metazoa; phylum Chordata; class Actinopteri; order Cichliformes; family Cichlidae; genus Maylandia; species Maylandia zebra. Next base: position 15,986,467 of record NC_135173.1, on the reverse strand, counting down.
CAGGGAGTAGAGAGAGGTGATATTTCTGTCATAATAAGGCCCTTTCATTTGTTTCCTGTTAAATCTAGAACCGAATTGCAGTCCTGCTTAATCACACTCTGACACATGTTATAGATCTCATGGTACCATATTCTGTAGATAGCACCAGAGGGCAGACTTACTTCTGATCCTCACATTTTCAGCATTTCAGTGGGAGGCAGAGCCTTCAGATATCATGCTGCTCTCATTTGAAACCAGCTCCCAGTTTGGGTTTGTGAGGCAGACACCATCTCTACTTTTAAGATTAGTTTTAAAACGGTCATTTTTGATAAAGCCTGTAGTTAGGGCTGAATCAGGTGACCCTGAACCATCACTTAGTTATGCTGCTGCGTCAGAGGAACCTCCCATGACGCATCGAGCACCTTTCCTCTACTCTTCTCTCTTTTACTCCACAGACTTCAAAGGGCCATGAACATTGCATGCCATTACCTCCCTGTGCTTTCAGCAGAGGTCTCTGGCTCTGAACATTTCTGACTCAGCCAACCTTCTTTGTTTTAATTGTCTCCTTGACCTATTTTCTCCTCTCTCCCTTTAACCCAACCAGTCAAGGCTGATGTGTGCTCTTCATAAGTGTGGCCCAGGCTGATCTTTCTTCATGTTAAAGTCATTCACCTCATATTTATGCATCCAGTGATATTTATGAAAGTGGCAATAACTGATAACAGCTTCTTTGGCTGGTAACATTCAAAATGAATATAGAATCAGAGCCCCCACCCACCCACCACGTGAAGTCTTAGCCTTACAGTGTAAAAATACTCTGAGATGACTTATGTTTTGACTTTTCACTATATAAATATAATTGGGTTAATATTAAAGAGTCTATATTAGCAGTATTGTTAATTTGGTCTGTTCTGCACATCATATTTTTAATAATCTGTGTACATAAAGGTCTTCCTGGTCCACCCTGCTCCACCTGTTGTTCCAGTGACATGAAAAACAAGATTACTGAAGGAAGTAGTCGTCAAATTTACGCATGGAGAGGTAGGAATAATGCCACAATGAGCCAGTGGACCAAGGACCGCAAACATGATATGAGAAGCTGTGTGATTATTAAAAAAACAGTGTTGGCTCACCTGAAGAGTGTTCAGTTGCTTTTGTTCACTCTATATTCGATTTCAGTAGTAGTTAAAAATCACTTGTTTATCCACTATGATATTAAGCAGTGTAACATTCACAGTTCTAGTTGTTTTACCACAAAGTAAAATCTTTTCACGTCTCTCCTCACAAATCAGACTGGTCAAAGGCATGATTAATGCCGAGATTTTAAAAGCACAGAAGCCATTCTCCTACAGAAACAAGATTTAAGACTGTTATTTAGATTTTAATTTAAACTCTTTGATTGTCTGGATTTGTCTCTATTTTATTTAGTCTCTTAGTTTCAGTCATGTTGATCTTAAAGATAAGTTCCCAACACACTGGTCATAGAGGTGTCCATTAGCCTGATCGACAACTGTTCATCCATTCATCCATCTTCTGATTGTTTAGAGTTAGAGTCAGAGTCAGGGTGATCACTGATGATGACTTAGACCTCACAGGGTTAAAATTAATAGCTAATAAAACAACACAGAAAACAACAAGTTGCAAAGTATATATGTATGTCTGTATGGGTGGATGTTATGGATGGTGTGTGCTTCGTAACTGCTCTGAGATAAGGGTAGCAATTTATGTCTCTTTTTTTCTTCTTCACAGAATCACCGACACCACGTCCAGCTGATAACACAACTAATGTTTTGAATGTTAGTGGCACAAATATAAAATTAGGTTAGTTACCACTCTGAGCGATAAGAAGTCTTGTTTGGCAGACTAATATTTGACTAAGAAAAAGCATCAAACTCAACATCTTTTATTTCCTAGATTTTGGTTCTTTTTATCCAAACCACAGTCAAGACGCCTTCAACAATACCAAAGAAGAAAATGTCACAGAGGTCCCAGCAGGTGAGAGGTCCCAATCATCAGCAGGTGAGAAGTGCTGAACTTCAACAACAGTCAGCGCAGCCACGATCATTTGTTTTTTGTGTCACAACTGAAAATGCTGCAGAATTGTAAATGTCCTCTTTTTCCCTCCAGGCCTGCTGAGTGTAGCCTTAGACAACAACAGCGACTCCTTCAGAAATGTTACTGTTACTACAGTGGAAAGTGGTAAGAAAATGTCTGCTGTGCTTGCTATCAGTATTGCCACATCACTTCAGAACACAAATAAAAATGGTTGAATAATTGCATTTCCCACTCAGTTAAACCTTAAATGCGATCTTTTGTGCTTATTTCCATTTTGGCTCAAAAGGATTTGAAACTTTGGCCACATATACAGTATAATAGTGTATCTGGATTCATTTAAAACATTTATGGTTATGCTGATCATGTTTCTTTTCTGCAGACTGGATATCACCTCACCCAGATTACCAAAGTGACAACCTGACTGAAATCGACCCAGAAAATGTTACAGAAGCACCAATGAATTTATTAGCAGGTTAATATTGGTACTCATTCATTGTACACACAAATCTTATTTCACACTATACTCATTGTATTGGATTTCCTCTTTGATTCCACGGTGTTACCAACACCAGGTGAGCCGCATGATGCTGGAAAAGCTCTCTCTGATGAAACTTTAGACACATATTTGAAAGCTGGTAAGAAACCATTTGAGTGTCAGAGTGTCTCTGCTAAGATATTTAAGAGACGGCTGAATGTTTTAGAACTGACGTTAACAAATTCATTTATATTTCTGCAAACGATACATTTACGATCACCTAATAACTGGAGACACAAAAACTGGTGAATTATGTGATTTTAAATTACACACGATATGACATAAAGATCGCTTGCTGTTTGTAATAAACCAGCAAGTTTCTTCTACAATTATGATAAATTGTGTGTCCAATCATCCAGTGACATCTTCTACGTTCCTTCTGCAGAATCACCAACAGCACATCCATCTGAAAACCTCATAGATGCTTTGAATGTCTCTGACTCTGAGAAACTGGACAATAAGACAGAATCAGGTAAATGATCAAAAAAACTAAATTTGAATATATGAAAAATGTATTTAAACCACACAGTTTAACCCCCCCCCCCCCCCCCCCCCCCCCAAAAAAAAAACAAAAACAAAAAACCCCCATTCTAGACCGTTCACCGTTTTATGAAGATTACAGCTACAGCACAGCAATTCTTAGAAACCCTGAAGTCATCACAGAGGCAGCAGGAAAATTAACAGGTATTAAACTCTAAAACATCCTCTTTCTGTCACTTTAGAAGTGCTTTCACTGTATAGACCCCAGTGATGCAGATCTAAACAGTGCTGCATTTAAGGGCAGCAGAACTGTCAGTGAACAACAGTAAAAACTGGTGTGTTTTAAAAATGCTCCTGTTGTGAGTGTACGGGCTCATACTTGGTTTGATTAGTTTTACTGGCTGCAGATACTTTATTCGTTCACAATCATTCACAAGCTGACGTTACAACTGACTAACAGACTGTGCACTAATATCTTTTAAATGTCTTTGAATACTTACCTTAGTTATATAGTATTATATTATCACTTCATATTTTTAATCCATACTTATTTTACTTCATTTGCTTTCAGATTGTTTTTTAACACTTGTTTTTAATCCTAATGTGATCATACTGTATTCTATGTTATTGAGCTCTATTTATTTAAGCAACTTAATCATGTCTGCAGTGTTTAACTTGATTTTAACTTCTATGAAAAAAGATTTTTCCAATTTTGGGATTAAAATAAACTGCAAATTAAATTTTTCCTAAGAATGAAAAACTGTTTAAAATACTTGCAGCAGAGTATGAAGTTGAGCTCCAAATTGAAGCAATTAACTATTCGAATATATAATTTTTCTAATGTGTGGACCAACTTCTCTTTCTTACTGAAGAATCACCAACAGATGGTCCAGCTGCAAACACCAGAGGAGGTATGAACATTTGTAACCCTTCTGACACAAAAATCCAACACAAAAAATTCACCAGGACTGATTAATGACAACATTTTAATTCCTCTAGACACAAAACCATTTATGAACAACTTTAATGATGCCAACACTGAAAATGTTACAAATGGACCAGTACAATTATTACCAGGTAATAAACCTTGTGCTTTGAGTTATTAACTGCATGTCCTCCTCTTGTTGTGCTTGGTATGCAAAGAAGACGTGTTGAACTTTGTTGTCTTCTTTTCACAGCTCCACCTGATGCAGATTTAAACAGTGACTCCTCTAATGGCAGCGAGACCTTCATTAAAGCAACTCTGAAAACTGGTAAATTCAAGCTGTTTAAAGTTCAGTGCTGTTTTATGTTTCTGTAGTAAATGTTTTGGGGTGGTAAGAGCTTTATCTCTTAAACATCATTAATTATGAAAATATATAGTTTAGGCTTTTTATTTATTTTTATCTCATGAACAGTGAGATTTAACCAGGAGTGAGAAACCAATTTTTATATATTACTTGTATACAAATCTAATGTGTGCAGCAGAAATTGTAGTTACATCTTGTGTTTCTTCCTGAAGAATCACCAACAGCGTATCCTCTTCAGAAAGCCACCACAGATGCTTTGAATGTCTCTGAATCTGAGAAACATCTGAGCATGAAAGTGAAAACTGGTAAATCAACCAAGACTGCAAAAGTCTTGAGCTGGCTCAAGACTTTTGCACAGTGCTGTATGAAAACAGGATCATAACCAGGAACTGTTCTTTAGAAATAGGTGGAGAAACTACTTGCTTTGGGTATCACTACAGAAGGTGACACTAGTTTAAAAGAGAGAGACAACAACAAGTTTACAGCTTTCCTTTGTTGCAACTAAAAGCGTTCTACAGAACTTCATTAATATTTATGTGTAACACCCGTCCCACGTTCTATTGAGAGGGGCCCTGGGTTCCTGTTGTTACTTTCCTATTGATACTCCCTTTTTAATCAGAATCAGAATCAGAATACTTTATTGATCCCTGGGGGAAATTATTTTTTGTTACAGTGCTCCATTTTAAACCAACATTAAGACAAGACAGACAATACGCTAACTAAGAATAGTACAATATATACATATATATACATACATACATACATACATACATACGTCACTTATAAATAAATATTTGGAAAAGAAACATGTGTAGCTGTAGCAGCAAACAGTGTGTTAAGTGGATGCGTTGTACAGGGAGATGGCCACAGGCAGGAATGATTTCCTGTGTCGTGCTTATGGTATTAAATATGCAATAAAACTACACTATATGGAAATAAATCACACACAAGCAGGTCAATTATAAAGTTAACTCCACTTTAGTGAATGCTGAATTAACAACACAAAGGAAATAAGTAAAATCAATAAAGTTTGTTAAACAATGGTAAGGTATCTACCTCAACAGAAACAAAATAATCAAATAATATTGTGGGCCCTCACGCGCTCTCACCAAACACACACACACACCTAAAACAATATGGTCGCTTCACTTGTTGCCAAGCAGTAAAAATAAAAGCACGTGCAAACAACAGTACTCACACCTCCAGGCAGTTCAAGGGGATAGCGGGGAAACTGGGTCACGGCTACCAGCAGGCCATGGCAGCAGCACTCACAGTCGTCCTTTCCACGTGCTCCCACGTGAACACATAACTTCAGCACACCAGCAGAAGGGGCCTCTCTGACACGCCAGCAAGACGTCCGTCTCCTCCTACTGAATCACACAACCCTGCTAAATGCCAGTTCACACGCGTTAACATTCAATCTTAGCATTAGCTTAATAAATAAAAACAGAGCAGAACAAGAGCTTAGCGAATATGCTAGGCTACGGTGAGTCTAAGATGAGACAAAAGGTGTTGCTTTTTAGAACATATTCAATGATTGGCTGAACATTTTCTCGGGTGGTAGGATCTACTAATGCTATTAATTTAAGGATGTCAAACTCATTTTACATCATAGACCACATGCAGCGCACTTTGATCTTAAGTGGGCCAGATCTTTGAAATTACATGATAAATGCATAAAAAGTTCTAGTAGTTCTTTCATTTAAACTTTCATTTAAACTTGCATAGGTATGTCTTGAACACGTTTCAAAGTCCATTGGAGACCTTGCAGGGCCAATTCTCATTTAAAACCCCTGCTATAAGTGAAAGTGCTTAACGTGGAGCTATTTGTGCAGCTATTTGCATTGCTGATTCTGAACATTTTTCCTACATATATGTGTTTTTGCTTCTAACAGATGGGAAAATCTGAGCCGATGCCACAGCGATTCCGAAGAAAAGCCAAAGGTCAAGGTCTGGGCTCGTCCTTTATCGCAAACGAGCAAATATCCAGCTCCCTCATCTCTCCTCCCAGTGCTGTAGATAACCTGCTGTGTAACAACCTACTAGACTCCAACAACGCCTCAGAGCTGGCCGAACAGACATCTCAGCTCTCTCAGAGCCTCACTACTGCTAATGGCACCTGTCACGCAGAGGCAGAGTTAACTGAATCTGACACAAAGGGATGTAACCCTGCTCTCCGCAGGGATAACTGTGTGGTAGCTGCTGGTCCTGGTCCACATAACGACCCAGGCAGACTAACAGAAGTGTGTCTGGATTCTTATCTTCCTGCAGAGCTTTCTGGCCTTTCACACTCAGAAATCGCTCCCTTGTGTGCCAACCAAAGCTTGAATCTCTCAGCCTGTCATGTGCAGAAGGAAGATTCATTAATATTAGTTGTTTTTATTATGAACTCCTCCGAGTCTGCCATACAACAGATGCTGCTTCAGGTCGACTCTGAAGAACTTGAGGTAAATTATTCAGTAGAAAATTATCAATAGAGTCGTTTGGTGTCCATTAGTCTTTTATAATGAGGTTGCTTCGTTGTATTGTTTATTTTTAGGTATCCTGCCTATGTGATAGTCCAGCGGGGGAGGTGACAAGCTACAGTGTAGCAGTGGGCCAGTATTCTCTAACTGTGAAGAGGCCTGCGGTTCACGTCGAGGTGGTCGGGACGGTATCTTACCAGCTGCCTGCTGGGACGTCTCAGTCATTGCAGTTTTCATATAAAGTCCCTTTAACCAGCTTCATCAGGTGAGATATGTAGTGCTCGTATTTGAAGTGCAGCATTTAAGTGACATAAAATTAATCCAAGTTTCCTGCAGGCCTTTTGTGGTGTCCACAGAGGAATATGGGACGATGTGGCTTTCCTTCTCTCACGACACAAAGCAGAATCTGACGTTGATAAATGACAACCAAGAACCTCTCACAGCCACTCTGAATGCTCTGAAGAAGAAGCTCCAGCTTCATGTTGTGGAAGTTATAGGTGAATGAACATTTGTTTCCTGCTCGTATTCAAGCTGTTCAAACTGAGAGTATCATTTTATGCTTAATGCATATAAAAGCAGCATTCACATCAACATGTGTGTGTTAGAATATTCACCAACTCATCTGTGGTAACTACTGTTTATTTATTCTTAACATTAGGAATAACTGTTTTAAAAAACTACATTAATTAAAAAGATGAGATAATGCAGCTTGACTATACGTCAAATATGCCTCTAATGAGGTGTACTTAGGAGTTTATGAAGAAAACTTACAACTTTAACTTTCGCTTGTATGCAGCATGAACATCATTAAATAACACGGCGGTACCAATAAACAGCATTACAAAGGGGAAGAAGAAGAAGATTTTAAAATTGCATATAGAAAAGGAGACATAGATATTAATGTGTCCTATACTTTTTGCTGAGTAACCTTCATTGTTTTCTGCTCAGGCATGGAAGGAATCGTAGCTTGCCGTCTCCTTCAGGATCTGCCGTGTCTGATGCATTGCCGGGTGAATGCCGGCTGGCTGGCTGTCTGGCTGCGGTCGCCGGTGCCCGACCTGCCCGACTGCCTGATCTACCACTGCCAGAGAGCTTTACAGAGCCTCTGAGACTCAGAGCTGCAGCACCACTCACCACCACTGAAACCACTGAGGAACTAAACCCACTAGACCCTCACTGAAGAGGAAGGTACACAGAGCTGAAGTGCTGAACAGAAAAGGAGAAACCTGCTGTTGTGGCTTTTGATCTTTATTTTGCGGTCTTTATGAATTTCACTCAAAGTTATTTAGTAAGATTTGGTTTTATTTATTTGGCAGAACTATAACTCATTGAAAGACATGGCAGGTTAAAAGCTCAGGGTCAAATGATGGTGTTTAATCATCTGTGGGTGTTTCATTATTGCCTTTTAGTCGTGAAAGAGCTCCATAATCACTAAACAATTGAAGCCTTCTTCCTGGTTAAATTCTGATGGTATGCTTTGTATAACAGAAAATTCTCAAAGTGTAAAATAATGAAGTTCTCAGTTGTTTCTTTTTCCTGTACACCAGAGAGAAGATATATATTTTTTGTGATCTGAAATACATTTTCTAGGCTACAACAATCATAACAGTGGAGCGAGTAAGTCCACAGTCACTTGTCCCTCTTCCACTTTCACATTTACAACAGATGCATTGAAGAAAAGATAGTGTAGCAACGTCAGTGTATGAATAACCACAGACAAATCAGAAGGATTACATGACGGCCACGGCAGAGAAACTGAAGGATCATGTCATCACTAAGCCACTTTCTATTAGTTCGTTAGCCAAGCATGGTTGCTAAATATGCAGCACTAACCAAAAATGGCCCCTTGAGGCTGATTGATTGCTTCTCTCTCCAAAAGACCAGCACGGTGGCTGATAAAATGCAAACGTTGCGGTTTCAAAATTAGCAGCACCACTATATACATTCTACACCTTTAACATATTAGCCCTATTGAGCTGTGATGGCTAATGCCCAGTAAATGTAAAGCATGCTAGCTTTAATATTTAAAGACGCTTAATGGAGATTATTTCTACTTGATCTAATCATGATCTAGCGATAAATCTCATGGTAAAACCAGCCCAACCACCTTTTCCTGCTTACAACTGAACCTCGGATTTACAGAATTGCTACACTTTTAATTTTTTTTTGACTTTCACCATAATAACAGCAGGCTGAAATGCAAATAAAACTGAAGAAAGATGCTCTCTTGTTCACTTTTTACAGACTTGTCTCATGAGATGCTAAACAGAAGTGCAGTGTTTGATTATTTTCCAAGAATCAGCAGCTTGTCCTCTGATTTTGATTTAGTCTCTTGAATGGATGAGCGCACAGTATATTTGCACTAGTTCATTTTATTTGCAGCTCTTTTGCTCCTTTATTGAAAAAGCACAGGACGATACTGACAACGACTCCACGTGGAGGTTAATAAGAAATTGAAGCATTTGATCGGTCATGTTTGGCATATTCATGAAATTTAAAGTGTTGTAAATATTTGTAAAATATCCAGTTGGCCTGCTCGCGGCTGACGTGAACTTCCCCTTTTTTCTTTCTGACACGTACAGTGAGCGGTCTGTCTTGGACGGTATGGACTGATTATTTAAGCACTCATGTTTCTCATTAGGTGGATGTTAAGGGTTGTTATATTTTTGTATGACTGCAGTATTAAAAGAACATATTTATGCGTTTATATTCTTACAAAATGTTTACATGCATTTCACTGAAAGAAAGGGAACCATTGTTCTTCATGTGCTGTTTGACTGGTCTGTGCCAGATTACACCTGTATGTTTCTTTGACATGTTTTGGCTTGTTTTAAGTAATTCAGCCTGAAGGGAAAGTTTGCTTTCTGCGTTTCTTCTATGCCTGTGTGCTGGTTTGAAGCACAGTGTGATGCTAACAGTGTCTCTAATACTCAGTTTTAACCCTACGCCTTATGTTTTAATGCCAGTACGGCATGTTTGATTTGTGCCTGTGGTACAGAGGAAAAAAAACATCCTTGTTTCTTGGAGTGCCTGTCATTACATTCAGTTAACTTATGAATAAATTCAACATGTGAAAATGACCCTTTGACTTTGACTCATTGGTTATTTAATAAATTGAGGCTCTCATGGAGTTTATGCTTATTAACACATGTATTGGGTGTGAAACAGGAAGTAATAATACGAAAATTTATATGAACTACTGATTCTGCACAATAATGAAAATGAATATTTAAAATGAGCTTTTTTATGTGAAGTTGTTTGCATGATGAAGCTGAAGTATATACAGCATTATAGCATATTTCTACACTGATTATATAACATAGAAATACCCACAAAGGCAAAGTAAATGCAGATTTTATTTACGGTAAATCATTCATGAAAAGGGTTATTGTTCTTAGCCATAATGTACTTTTTCTATAGCTTTATTTTTAGTTATATAAACTAAAAAACCTTTTTTAAAAATCAGGCATAATGTTGGGTAATTACAAAACCACAGAGTAAAAAGTCTCAAGTTAATTTGACCAAATTTGTCAACACAGCCAAAAATGAGACTACACTGAGTACCCGGAGAGATCATGCCCAAGCCAGGTGGTGGAGTTGAACTCAGGACCAATCACTGTGCCACCATTGCAACAGTTTACTGTAGTTTGAGAAATTTTGAGAAAGCTTCATAGCGTGAGATTCTGTAGCTGAGCAGCTCCTGTAGTAATGTAATGTTTGGGTGACCCACTTACAAAACAACAGATGCTAAATGAGATGAGAAGAAACTGATATCAAACTGAAAACATAATACAAATAAAACTAATGTAAATACAGAACCATTGCTCCTCTGCATGTGATTTTTTTCTTCAGTTATTTCAATCATTGTAAATGCATCTTTATTAAATGTATGAGCTGTGTACACTGTCAAAACATTAATCAGAAATCTATACTTAACAAGTGTACTTTGTTAAAGATTAGTAAAGTTTAATTTGGAGTACATGTGCTGTTAATACAAATTTACTGTGAGTATTTCCTAGTACAGGACTTCATTAAGGCCTTTAAACCCATTTCAAGATGTTTTCATCTGAAGTGTAAAAAGCGCCGTTATGTTTCGCAGCTTGATATTGTGGGGTTATGTCATTCGTGGGATGAAGCGCATGGCCAGGATGTGCTCGTCTTTCACTGGCTGCTGTGACAGGTTGTTGGTCTGCTTGATGCTGTTGAACGTGCAGCCTTGACGAGGACACACAGTGTACCGAGACAGGAGAGTGACCAGGATGGCCTTCATCATCACCATGGCGATGTGTTTGCCCACACAGGAACGAGGCCCGCAGCCAAAGGGCTGGAAGTAACGACTGGGTACCTGCCAAAGAGAGAAAGCAAAGACTCAAATGTGTGTGTGTGTGTGCATGTTTTTTTTTTTAGTTTAAACCATTAAACATTTGTTGCTGAACTACACTCTGCTCACTTACCGTTTTTTCAAAGTTCGTGAGGTTGAACTCTTTAGGCTTGGGGAAGAATTCGGTTTTGTGCATGAGGCCAATGTTGAGAATGATGTTGGTGCCTTTCTTGATTTTTGTACCTGCGATGTCGTTGTCCTCCAGAGCTTTCCTCATTGTGAAATCGACCACAGGATGAAACCTCAAAGACTCGTTGATGAAGCTCTCCATCACTTTCAGACTTTGGTAATCGATATTTTCCACGTCTTTTTCATCTGAAAATGAAAGATGTGTCAGAATACTTCTACTCACCAGAGTGAAACTGTGAATATGGAATATTGGAAACACTGTAAAGCTGCACTAACTCAAGACGGTGTTCATCTCCTCCACTAGCTGCAGCTCTATGTCCGGGCTCTGTTTCAGCAGCATCAGCATGAAGTAGAGGCTGATGGAAAGTATGTCGGGGGCTGCGATTAACATCTCTAGCACACACTGCCTGACATTATCTGCTGATAGCTCTCCGTAGTTCTGTTAAACACAACAGACGGGAATAAGAAAAGACAATTGGGGGGACGACAAAAATCCCTCCAAAGAGACCGACCTGGGCAAAGATGAGCTCTGTTGCAAAGTCGAGCTCGTCGTCCAGTTTCTCGGCTTCATGAATCATCTTTTTCTTAACTTCAAGCAGGCTCTCCATCGCATCTTGCAGCTCCTGTCTGTTGGCACAAAAAGCAACACAAACATTAGGTTGAAGAAATCGCAAACCACAATACTGACTTACTGTGAGATGAGGTGTCTTACGCTGCTCTCTTATGCTTGTTGTACAGCCATCCAACCTTGAAGAATATATCTGGTTTTATTAGAACTGTCTGCCAGGTCTCAAAGTAGTTGTGAATTTTCATCAAGAATTCTTTCTCTGAATTATTAAAAAGAACAACAACAACAACAACAACAAAAAATCAATAGATGCAGCGCCAGAGCTCATGCGTCACAATTTCTTGCAGATAGTATGCGGTTTTAGGAATCTATGTGCAGTAAACACGCAATTGACCATTTAACGGCACTCCTAGGAACAGCCTGTTGGAGATGTCCAAAATGATGGCTCTCAGGAGACTGAGAGTATCCACATGTCCAGAGGGGTCAGTCATATCCTGTAAGTTGTCCAGGTGTTTGGCTGTGGAGCTCACACCGATTCCTACGGTCCTCTGCAGGCCGGGTCCAGTCAGAGCTGCACAGTAACATTCAGTAGCTCCACAGTTCAAGAAAGCAATAGTCTAACCACAGTATGTGCTGTCAGTGTGTGGTAATCGCTCACCTTTAGAAAAATATGTTCTCACTTTTTTCCAAAGCAGGACATCACTGTTGAAAATGATACCATTTCCGTACATGCCGATGCACTCGAGTCCTTTTTTGCTCCCAAATCTGGAGGTGTAGTGGGCACTCCTCAAAACGTGGTACACTTCAGAGGACCTGCAGAAGAAACCAGGCTTTACCTTTATCTGAAAATTTACTGTAAAACAAGTTCGGTTTACTCTAAAAAACAAAAACAAAAAAAACAACCCACTTGCCTGCTCAAAATCAGGGTCTCCTCTCCGTTTATCCACACCCGCACAATGCTCCCATATTTGTTGTTGTAGTAGTTACACGCTGTTCCAATCCCAGACCAGATGAACCTGCTGTAGGAGAGAATGGGACCGAGTCCTGCTAAGAAGGAAGGGCCTGACAGAGAGAAATAGGTTATGATAGTAGACTCCCACTTCTACTGCAAATTAGCAAGAACCTTGTCTGTTGAGTTTAATTTGAGAAAGATAGTGTATTTTTTTGGGATAGCTGCCAGGCTCTGATCTTAGTATATAGGAGAGTGGCAAGTAAGGACGGCACTCTTTGTTCTGTGTGTAACTGTTATTTGACTTCTGCATGAACCATTTTCATCAGTATACAGGAATTTGCACCTGGAGCTGCAAAACAGAGACTGTTTGTGATCGTTTTAATAGACAAGGAACACGCTCTGTGATGGTTGAGTAAACCTTGTTTTGTCATTGATGCAGACCTTCTGTGTATATGAGGGTTTCCCTTTCTTTGTCATTAGATGCTTGCTGACTTTACTCTGTATCTGATTCCTTCGCAGTGGATGGCTAAATGATATAAAAAGACACTTTGGAGCCTTTAATTAATATGGTATATAAATACTTATAGTATATAGTATATATAACTCTATGTGTATGTATATATATATATATACATATATATATATATATATATATATATATATACATAGAGTTATTTAGGATGAATAATAGGATTTGATAAATAAGGTAAAGATTTTTTAATTGTAATTTGAAGTGTATTTAGAGTGTAATTACTGTAATTACTGTACTAACTATAAGTATTTATATACCATATTAATTAAAGGCTCCCTGGGGCGCACTCTGTCAGTGCGCCCCAGGGCAGCTGTGGCTACAATGTAGCTTGCCATTGCCAGTGTGTGAATGTGTGTGTGAATGGGTGAATGACTGAATGTAGTGTAAAGCGCTTTGGGGTCCTTAGGGACTGAGTAAAGCGCTATACAAATACAGGCCATTTACCATTTATTTATATATATATATATATATATATATATATATATATATATATATATATATATATATATATATATATTATATATATATATATTAGTGCCTACCTGGTATGTGTGACTGTTTTCTTTGTCTCCAGGTGGTGAAAAGCAGCAGCAACAGCAGCAGAAGTAGCAGGACAGCAGTGACTTCTGACGCTCTATCAGCCACCATGGGGCCAGCGATGAGCTCCTCTACCGGCAGCATCCTCTGCATTTCTCTAGCCAGGTACACCCAATGGAGCACTGTGTTTGCAGTCTGCAGCAGACTAAACAGAAGATGATCAACCTGTGGGTTTCCTCCTCTCTTATCTCCTGTGGAGTCTGTCCTTCAGTCTAGGACGTAACATAGCACTGAGCCACATTCAAATCAAAATACACCCACATCAACCTTTATCATTAACTGTTTGTATTACTGAAGTAGTTAGCATCAAATATACAGTAATTACAGACATCATTATGATTTTTTTTCATGATGATCTCTGTTATCTTACAATTATAGGGTCATTAGCCCATATCTTACTTATTGTCTTTGATATTTTCTAAACTATTTATACCTTTATAGTTATTTTACAATTACAGTATTTTGTCATGTATCTTAAGTTTTTCATCACTGTGCTGCAGAAAATTGAACAACATGAATTTGCTGCTGTCAGACTGCATCAGAAGGACACTGATGAGCAGCGAAATGTGAGCTCATTATAAATAAATAGACTAAATAAGCAAGATGCCAGACGCAGAAACTGATTTAATATTAAAGTCTAATATCAAACACAGTGTCTCAATTCAAGGTCCAAATACAATATATATATATATATATATATATATATATATATATATATATATATATATATATGTATATATATATATATGTATATATATATATATATATATATATATATATATATATATATATATATGTATATATATATATATGTATATATATATATATATATATATATATATATATATATATATATATATATATATATATATATATATATATATATGTATATATATATATATATAAATCCAGTGTTTCAAGTGTTTATAAATCCTTTGGCTGAGCTTTCACTTTAACAGTTGCCTGGAGACGTGGTCACTTGAGGGTTACAAGCACCATGGCAGAGGAGTGAACCTGAGACACAGCAGTGCATATCTGAACCACAAAGCAGTTTCCAGCAGAACAAAGGAGGTGCTTTTTATTCATAAGAATGGAGAACCTGCAAGGCTTTCACTGGTTGTGCTCTGCATTAGTGTTTAGATGGGCTTACTTCACATTTAGCTTTGTTGCACCCAGAGAAACCCCACTGTCCAATTCATCAACCCGGGAGGCTTTTGAAAGGGAAATTAATTAGCTGGGTCAGACTGACCTGTGTCAAAGGAGACAAGGACTTACTCAGGAGTTCAGAAAGGGAAAAGAAGAATTAAAAAATGTCATAATTATATTCTTAAAAGCTCAGTTTTAATAATTTAATCTAAAAGTGCTGTCAAAGCGATTGATTGATTGCATGTTAGTTAGTCCAGTGTAAGAAATCATAGTTGCAAAGTTGAAAGGAAAAAACACTGTTCATGGAAAGCTTTTGTGAATGAGCTGGCTTTCATGCTTGGTACCTGTGAATAGCTGGTATGCCCTGTTTAAAGATACTGGCCACACATCTAGGGGTGGATGTGTTGGTCTTGCTCTGAAATTAGCAACAGAAGCTACAATGACCTCTTCCCCCCACCCCCGAAAAAGCAGCAAATCAAAAATCAATCCAAAAAAATGTAACATTGACTATTTACGAAACTTTCAATTTCGAAATTCATATTGCAATGAATAGAAAAAAACAAAACCCTTTCATAAAAAGGATATTCTGACACCCACACATGTACATCCGCACACTCGCAGACATTTGCTGAAAGCTCTCTGAAAGTTCTTTTGTAGATCCCAACAATGTGTCCCTTGTTCGAAGCTTATTTATTCCACTTCCATGTAATTTTGAGTAGGACAAGCTAGTGAAAATGCTGAGGAAAACAGGCACCAGAATGATGGGAAGCCCTATGCTGTCTGGAGGATGTGTCATTCTGGAAATATGTCCATTAGCTGCATTTAAATCATGCAAGCCTACAGATTTCAGCAGTCTTGCAGATGTTTGTTATTATGCAATGCATCACGTGTCTCTCTCTCTCGCTGTAGTTCCAGGCAGATTTTGACATGTTTATTCCTCTCCAACTGCTCTACTGTGGTTTCTCTCTGACGTGTCATCTGCTGGCAGGTGTTCAGAAATGTGCTGTATGTGCTTCTGAATTACACAGCCCGGATCACTGTGCAGCGAGGACCAAGGAACGGGGCACAAACATGAAAGAGGGAAGTGTTGTTTCTCCCATGTGGAAAGTGTTGCTGGTGGGGATGTGCGTGCTGCTGCTCCTGAGCACGGCAGGTTTAGTGTTTCTGCTGTTTCGGCAGAAAGAGTTGGCAGATGAGCTGTTTAGGCTGGAGTCCCAGATGCAGGAGCTGACAGAGAGCTGCAGGTTGCGGACGGGAATCCTGCCCATCGACCCCGGAGAGGCCCGAGAGTTCAGGAAGCTCCACCGCCGCAGGAGAAACCAGGAAGAAGATCCAATGCAAAGCGAAGATCAGAAGGATATGCTGATGCTCATGACATACTCTATGGTTCCTGTAAGACATCAGCATGCTTGGATGTTTCTGTAGGACTGTGAATACTAATGCTAAAAGTTGTTTACTCTATTATGACAAAAACTGAATTTTTTTATTTTTCCAGAGTTTGGTGTCTTTAATACGATCACGTGAGGCATCTCCTTGCAATCTAAGAAATCCAGGAGTCTGTTGTAACCATTAACAAATTTCTAGTCTTGAGTGCTTCCTGGAAAAGTACTTTGTGCTGTGAAGAGTGACTGCTCCTCCCTCGGCTCCACTTTCTTCCACTACAAAACTGGCATTTCTTCAAAGCCGTGCTACTGTATATTTTGTGAGGGAGCCGGGGGCAGTATCATTGTTTTTATTAACAATTAATCTTCACTTTCAGTTTGTTTCATCTAAAGCCTAAAGATTAAAAGAACAGCAGACATTTAAGAAGTGAGAAAATTTTAGGGAATTTTAGTTGTTGTTGTTGTTATACTCTAACTGCTTCAGCTCTGTTAACGAGAATGATTCTTTTGCTGGATTTTGGGAATAAACACTGAACATGGCAAAAGATTAGGAGAGGGAGAAGGTCAGGGAGAAGATCTGGCGTTCTGGTTCGACTGAGACGGCGCACTTACAGACCACCGTTACCCAGTTTATTACTGGCTAATATGCAGTCTCTGGAGAACAAGCTGTGCGAGCTTCGGGCACGGATCTCATTCCAGCGAGAGATGCGGGACTGCTGCGTGATCTGCCTCACAGAAACCTGGCTATCGGACAAAGTACCGGACTCCGCAATACAACTGCCGGGTTTCTCTGTGCACCGCGCGGACAGGTCACAGGATCTTACTGGGAAAAGCAGAGGCGGTGGTGTGTGTTTCATGATCAACAACAGCTGGTGTGATTATGCGAACGTGCACCCGGTCAAATCCTTCTGCTCACCGGACCTGGAGTACCTGATGATTAAGTGCCGGCCATTCTGGCTACCGAGGGAATTTACAGCAGTGATTATTACGGCTGTTTACATTCCCCCACAAGCCGACACTGACCGTGCACTCAGGGAACTGTACAGCGCGATCAGCAGCGAGGAAACCGCACACCCAGAGGCAGCGTTTATCACAGCCGGAGACTTTAATAAGGGAAACCTGAAGAAAGTCTCACCAAAACTCCATCAACACATCCTTTTCAACACACGTGGAAACCGGCAACTCGACCACTGTTACACCTCTTTCCGGGATGCGTACAAAGCCCTCCCCCGCGCCCCATTCGGCCAATCAGATCACTGCTCCATCCTGCTCCTGCCCGCCTACAGGCAGAAGCTGAAACAGGAAGCTCCAACCCGGAGGGCGGTGCACTGTTGGACGGACCAATCGGAGTCTGCGCTGCGGGACTGTTTTGATCACGCGGACTGGGAAATGTTTCACGTGGCCGCCAGAGACATTGATGAATACACAGACTCAGTCTGTGGATTTATCAGGAAATGCGTGGAAGATGTCGTCCCATCCAGAACAGTCAAATCCTTCCCAAATCAAAAACCCTGGATTAACGGAGATGTTCGCGCGGCACTGGCGGCACGGAGCACCGCCTTTGCCTCCGCGAACACATCGGACTACAAACACGCACATTACCAACTCCGGAAGACGATCAAAGCAGCCAAACGTGAGTACAGGGACAGGGTGGAACAACAGTTTGACAACCCTCGGAGTATGTGGCAGGGACTAAACACGATCACAGACTTTAGAGGGAAAACCAGCACACCGCAGACCACGGCCTCTCTGTGTGAGGATCTAAACGTATTCTACGCTAGATTCGACACAGCGAACACCATGAGACCGGACAGTGTGCGCACCGCGGATGACGTCAGTGCACACACTGTGTCTGAGGAGGATGTGCGGAAGTGCTTCAGGAAGGTGAACGCACGCAAAGCTACTGGTCCGGACGGGATTCCCGGCCGCGTCCTCAGGTCATGCGCGGCTCACCTGGCTGGAGTGTTCACGCACATCTTCAACCTTTCCCTCTCTCTGTCTGTAGTCCCAGCCTGCTTCAAAATGGCCACCATCGTCCCTGTATCCAAATCCTCCACCATCTCCTCATTGAACGACTGGCGACCTGTAGCCCTGACCCCCATCGTAAGCAAATGCTTCGAGAAGCTGGTCAGGGACTTCATCTGCTCTGCACTACCCGACTCACTGGACCCTCTACAGTTTGCATACCGCCACAACAGGTCCACTGATGATGCCATAGCCCTGACACTACACACTGCCCTGTCACACCTGGAGAAGAGAGACACGTATGTGAGGATGCTGTTTGTAGATTACAGCTCAGCATTCAATACCATCATTCCCTCGAAGCTGGACAGGAAACTGCAGGATCTAGGACTGAGCAGCTCCCTCTGCAGCTGGATCCTTAGCTTCCTGTCTGACAGACGCCAGGTGGTCAGACTGGGCAGCATCACCTCATCCCCCATCACACTGAACACTGGTGCTCCACAGGGGTGTGTACTGAGCCCTCTCCTGTACTCACTCTACACCTACGACTGCACAGCCACTAACAGCTCCAACATCATTGTGAAGTTTGCGGACGACACTACAGTGGTGGGTCTTATCACCAACGGTGATGAGACGGCTTACAGGGAGGAGGTCAGCGCCCTGACCCACTGGTGTCAAGACAACCATCTCACCCTCAACGTCGCAAAGACAAAGGAGTTGATAGTGGACTTCCGGAGGTGCAGAGAAGTACACACCCCCATCACCATCAACGGCGCTGCTGTGGAGAGAGTGAGCAGCTTCCGGTTCCTTGGCGTACACCTGGCTGAGGATCTTACGTGGTCAGTACACACAAACAAAACAGTGAAGAAGGCCCAGCAGCGCCTCTTCTTTCTCAGGAGACTGAAAAGATTCGGCATGAGCCCCCGCATCCTCAGGACCTTCTATCGCTGTGCCATTGAGAGCATCCTCACTGGATGCATCACCACCTGGTATGGCAACAGCACCGCCTACAACTGCAAAGCTCTCCAGCGAGTAGTGCGGTGCTCTGAACGGATAATTGGAGGTGAGCTTCCCTCCCTCCAAGACATCTACAGGAAGCGCTGCCTGAGGAAAGCGGGGAGGATCATCAAGGACTCCAGTCACCCCAGCCATAAACTGTTCAGACTGCTTCCATCAGGAAGGAGGTTCTGCAGCATCCGGTCCCGTACCAGCAGACTGAGAGACAGCTTTTTCCATCAGGCCATCAGACTGCTGAACACGTCATAGACACCTCAGCTTCACTACTGGAACTTTAACATTATGCACTCCACACTGTATATAAATGCCACTTGTTTTGCACATATTCAACTCTGTATATTTTATATATTTTATTATTATTATTATTATTTTATTTTATTTTTTACTATTTAATTTGTAAAAATGTGTATATACACACACACACACACACACACACACACACACACACACGTAGGAAAATATTTAGTATACACATCCAGAAATGCATACACTATTATATATTGTACATATATTTATTAGTTTCAGGTTGGCCATTCTTGTATTTTGCTCGTTTGTGTTGTTGTGTTTGCACATCTCTGTTGCTTGTGGGGCTCGCACACAAGAATTTCACTCGCATGTGCTGTGCCAGTGTGCCTGCACATGTGATGTGACAATAAAAAGTGATTTGATTTGATTTGAAGATTAAAATATAGACCTTTAGAAAACACCCTGTCCTTTCTGTGTTAACAGGGCCTAACTCAAATGGCCCTATATGTGGTTAACTTACACCTAAATCAAAACTTTCCTCATGCCTGTCTTTTTCTTTATTTCAGGTCAAAGCCTTCACAGACATGTGCAGGAGCTCCAAAGGAATTTGTTTAACAGGTGCACATCATAAAAACATGCATCTCCACTGTTTTCATTTGCGTATTTACTGCCCATAGTTGTTGTTGTTGTTTTTTTTAAATATGTGAATTGTTTTTTTCTTTCCAGGCCCACCTGGACCCCCAGGTAAAAACTGAAATTTAAATTTACTGAGTAAATTTACTCAAATTATGCTAAATTCCTACTGCATTACAAAGTGTTTTTGTTCTGTCAGGTAAACCTGGTTCACCTGGACCCCCAGGTCCACCGGGGCCAGAGGGGAGACGAGGTAGAAAAGGTGAGAACTTTTATATGTCTAAGAAATCTGAGAACCCATCTCCTCTCCCATTCAGCGAAAAGCTGTATGAAAACAACCAAATTTGCAGAACAGAAGCTTCTCGTGCATTTCAAACAGTCTTTCATTGTTCCTGCTGTGATTGCACAACACGAGCATCCCACTCACTGTCTGCAAGAAACTTGTATTTAGCTGCCACATAGCTGTTTACTGCAGTGGGATAAGTGTTTGCTGCACTGATTAGCACTGATTAGCCCAAATTATAGTATTTTTGTTGTTTTGAAACTGAAAATTGCAGTGTGGGCAATGTTTTTTTGTTTTTTTTTAACTTTCACTCATTCACTGTATCTTTTTACCAACTCTGCATGGCTTAAACTCTGAGATTAATCTGAGATTCTGAAGAAATTTAGGTTTTTGAACTAACATGAAGCTCTTGATGAATACTCAGGGAGCCTGACATTACCTTAAAAGACTGTTAACTGTTATTGGTTCCTTTTCCTTCCTTCAACTCTTCAGTCTTTTTGTGATGTGTTAAATTTATGCTAAGTAGGGCTAATCCTTACTTCTCTTTTCTAAACTGAGTAGCTTTTGTCATTTTTCAGGCCTGCTTCCAGAACAAAATAACTGGGTGTGCATCCAATGGCGTGTCCAGCGGGGTGGCCTGGGGGGGCACAGGCCACCCCCCCAACCAGACTGGCCACCCCAGGTGCCACCCCAAAGGCAGAACAATACAATTCAATCAAATATCAAATGTCCGATTATGTTTTCACGGTGAAGCTCAGATATCCGAGTGTAAGTGAATGCAGCATCGGCTTCTGCGCTACGTGCATCACGTTGGCAAAGGTAGGAGAGCCAAGCACGAAAGATGGCACCGCAGGAAACAATTTTTCGGTGAAAGAAAATGAGGACAGAATAAATGTCCCGGTAAGTAATATTAAGTTTGTTGAGTTTAGTAAACTTCGGTGAAATTAGAATACCAAGGAAAAAATAACACTTAAAGAATTATTGCAGCCGTCGAATATTTCAGACAGTATGCTACTGAGGGCAGCTAACATAAGAGTTATGAGTTATAAGATATAATCTAAGTCGTAACATTGCTGTATGGAGCTGCAGATTTGGTTGCAGGTTAACATAGCTGGACTGGCCATCGGGCATACCGGGCATATCCCCAGTGACTTATTTTTTATTTTTATTTTGTAAGGGCATGAACAATGAGAGGTGGTGGATTGGCCAGATGCAGGTCGATGTGTAAAAATAACTCAGTTGTTTGGTGGTGGCTATGGCGGGGCTTCCACAGAGGCCAGCAGGTGGATGAGGGAAGGGGAGGCAGGAGGAGAGACCCGAGGCAGCCGCCGGTCCGAGTGTCAGGTGAACTGAACTTCAGGTAAGAAGTTATGAGCTGCAGTCTATCTGGGTCAGATATAAACTAAGTTTAGGTGGAGTTTATTTTTGTTGTGCTGACTTTTTACCGTCAGTTGCAATAACTCATACTGCCCGAGCTAGCATGACGGAGTTTCTGTACAGCTGTTCAGTTGCTATGATGTTACTGATAGTGAACTTTATTTTATTCATAAGGTTAGTTAGTAGAGTTGCCAACGGCTCCTTAAAAATGGAATGGTCCCTCATTCAGAGAAAATATTATGCGTTTGGTATTGAGCTGAGAAGAGACGCAGTTTGTCCCGAACTTTAGCTAGAATGGAAAAAGACAAAGCTGGATTTATTCTGTGTGTTTACGCTGCACAGCTGCCTCTTCTCT
Source organism: Maylandia zebra (assembly GCF_041146795.1). NCBI lineage: Eukaryota > Metazoa > Chordata > Actinopteri > Cichliformes > Cichlidae > Maylandia > Maylandia zebra. Next base: position 15,964,104 of record NC_135173.1, on the reverse strand, counting down.
CATCTCCCCCTCCCTCTTCTGTTGCTACTTCAATCATGAAACTGATCAATGATCAGCTTTTCTCTCTTGTTTATTTATCGCCCACTTTGTGCCAGAAAGAGGAAACCAGCAGATGTCGCGCTAAACAACAGCAGCACGTTTAAGCTTGATCAGCTGTTGTTAGAATTTATTTAATATTAATTTCTAGTATCAGCTGATGTTTGCTGGAGCCACAGCTGTAAAGCTGCTGGTCATGATGTCGGTTTGGATATGTGGTGAGAGGGAAACATGAAGATGAAACCAGGAGATGCCCTTACTGGATCATCAGAGCTGAACAGGTGATGGAGAAACAGGTTTAGGTGACATGAATGAGTTGAAGGGAAGTTATGAACTGTTTCTGAGAGACAAATAACACCAGGATCCTTTTTTACGTAGCTGACAGCTGGTAACTGTGCAGGGGCGGGTCTAGCAAAGTTATGCCAGGGGGCCAGGTAGGGAATTAACAGGGAGAGGTGGGCACAAAGAAATACTTTTCTTTCTTATTCTCATTTAAAATATCTCGCTTTTATTAAATAATTATCTAAATCTTACAACCAAAGTTTTTATCTGATGTAAAATGTATAGAAATCATACATATACCAACAAGACAGTGTACATCACTGTCACAACAGCATTTGTTTTCATTCAAAGGCTTTATGGTTTTAATACCTGGGGGGCCGGTCTCTAGTCAAAATGCCCGATTTTCTGTCCCGGTCCAGCCCTGCAGGTTAATACTGGCAGTGTCACCATGCCAGCTGACTGTATTTCATCGTCAGCCAGTGTTGTTCTTTATCAATATTACCAAAGTTTACCATAAGGCAGCATAGCAAGTATTTACTTGCTTTCAGGTTTTATTCAAATGTTAGTCTTTTCAGTTGTTTCTCCACTTTTTTCCTGTTTCAAAATCAAACACCAGTTTGTGAGAAGATTATCTTCTTTTTTTAAATAGGCAGATAAAATTTTACATTGGCATTGGCTAATTTGTCAATTGTTTGTTACAAATGTTCGTATTTTAATATTCAAAAATGTTTTTGCCCAAAACATATGTGCACTACATGTCAGTAAAAATACTATGCAAATATTGCTGTCCTTGAATACTGAGTAAACACTGACAAAGCACTGATTGTATCTCTTGTACTTTATCAACGCAGTATCTAAAAACTTTGCACCGTAGTGGTTAAAATCTCATTCTAATAAGAGTTAAAAGCTCATTCGGTTATTAGGTTTATAGGATTATTGAATTATGGTTAATGGTTGGTAGAATTTTTTTTTTAAACATTATCTGCCAATTACATCTGCCACCCTTCTCCAAATCTGTGCCCCTACCTGGCCCCCCCAACAAAAATTTTCTAGACACGCCACTGTGTGCATCAAATGTTAATGAGGGTAATCTCTGCCCATACAGCTCACTAGGGCTACCTGAAAACCCCAGTGTTCTAATTTCCATCAAAAAACACACCTTTAATATGTCTTGTGTCCTGTTTCCCTTCACTCACTCCCAAACCAGTCATGGCAGAGGCTGCCACTCCCCGGTAGTAGTTTTTCTTTCCCACTGTCCCCAAGTGCTTGCTCATATCACCTGATTTTTGTGGCTTTTTCTCTGTTATTGTAGCATCTTTACCTTACAATATAAAGCACCTTTATTGTGGTCGTTGGTTGTTGTGGTTTAATACGATAAAAATAAAATGTAACTGAACTGAATACATTTGAGGCATCACAAGTCATTACTAAGGTTAAAACAGTCTTATATGAACAGTTAATAGGGTAGCCCACATCACAGCATTCCTTTTTCTTTTATTGTTTTTGTTACTTCTGTGCCAGACTTCTGTACTTACCTTACACCTTATAACAGGATGCAGCTGTTCTAAAACTCTGCAGCAAGAGTACTTACAGGGAGTAGAGAGAGGTGATATTTCTGTAATAATAAGGCCCTTTCATTTGTTTCCTGTTAAATCTAGAACCGAATTGCAGTCCTGCTTAATCACACTCTGACACATGTTATAGATCTCATGGTACCATATTCTGTAGATAGCACCAGAGGGCAGACTTACTTCTGATCCTCACATTTTCAGCATTTCAGTGGGAGGCAGAGCCTTCAGATATCATGCTGCTCTCATTTGAAACCAGCTCCCAGTTTGGGTTTGTGAGGCAGACACCATCTCTACTTTTAAGATTAGTTTTAAAACGGTCATTTTTGATAAAGCCTGTAGTTAGGGCTGAATCAGGTGACCCTGAACCATCACTTAGTTATGCTGCTGCGTCAGAGGAACCTCCCATGACGCATCGAGCACCTTTCCTCTACTCTTCTCTCTTTTACTCCACAGACTTCAAAGGGCCATGAACATTGCATGCCATTACCTCCCTGTGCTTTCAGCAGAGGTCTCTGGCTCTGAACATTTCTGACTCAGCCAACCTTCTTTGTTTTAATTGTCTCCTTGACCTATTTTCTCCTCTCTCCCTTTAACCCAACCAGTCAAGGCTGATGTGTGCTCTTCATAAGTGTGGCCCAGGCTGATCTTTCTTCATGTTAAAGTCACTCACCTCATATTTATGCATCCAGTGATATTTATGAAAGTGGCAATAACTGATAACAGCTTCTTTGGCTGGTAACATTCAAAATGAATATAGAATCAGAGCCCCCACCCACCCACCACGTGAAGTCTTAGCCTTACAGTGTAAAAATACTCTGAGATGACTTATGTTTTGACTTTTCACTATATAAATATAATTGGGTTAATATTAAAGAGTCTATATTAGCAGTATTGTTAATTTGGTCTGTTCTGCACATCATATTTTTAATAATCTGTGTACATAAAGGTCTTCCTGGTCCACCCTGCTCCACCTGTTGTTCCAGTGACATGAAAAACAAGATTACTGAAGGAAGTAGTCGTCAAATTTACGCATGGAGAGGTAGGAATAATGCCACAATGAGCCAGTGGACCAAGGACCGCAAACATGATATGAGAAGCTGTGTGATTATTAAAAAAACAGTGTTGGCTGACCTGAAGAGTGTTCAGTTGCTTTTGTTCACTCTATATTCGATTTCAGTAGTAGTTAAAAATCACTTGTTTATCCACTATGATATTAAGCAGAGTAACATTCACAGTTCTAGTTGTTTTACCACAAAGTAAAATCTTTTCACGTCTCTCCTCACAAATCAGACTGGTCAAAGGCATGATTAATGCCGAGATTTTAAAAGCACAGAAGCCATTCTCCTACAGAAACAAGATTTAAGACTGTTATTTAGATTTTAATTTAAACTCTTTGATTGTCTGGATTTGTCTCTATTTTATTTAGTCTCTTAGTTTCAGTCATGTTGATCTTAAAGATAAGTTCCCAACACACTGGTCATAGAGGTGTCCATTAGCCTGATCGACAACTGTTCATCCATTCATCCATCTTCTGATTGTTTAGAGTTAGAGTCAGAGTCAGGGTGATCACTGATGATGACTTAGACCTCACAGGGTTAAAATTAATAGCTAATAAAACAACACAGAAAACAACAAGTTGCAAAGTATATATGTATGTCTGTATGGGTGGATGTTATGGATGGTGTGTGCTTCGTAACTGCTCTGAGATAAGGGTAGCAATTTATGTCTCTTTTTTTCTTCTTCACAGAATCACCGACACCACGTCCAGCTGATAACACAACTAATGTTTTGAATGTTAGTGGCACAAATATAAAATTAGGTTAGTTACCACTCTGAGCGATATGAAGTCTTGTTTGGCAGACTAATATTTGACTAAGAAAAAGCATCAAACTCAACATCTTTTATTTCCTAGATTTTGGTTCTTTTTATCCAAACCACAGTCAAGACGCCTTCAACAATACCAAAGAAGAAAATGTCACAGAGGTCCCAGCAGGTGAGAGGTCCCAGTCATCAGCAGGTGAGAAGTGCTGAACTTCAACAACAGTCAGCGCAGCCACGATCATTTGTTTTTTGTGTCACAACTGAAAATGCTGCAGAATTGTAAATGTCCTCTTTTTCCCTCCAGGCCTGCTGAGTGTAGCCTTAGACAACAACAGCGACTCCTTCAGAAATGTTACTGTTACTACAGTGGAAAGTGGTAAGAAAATGTCTGCTGTGCTTGCTATCAGTATTGCCACATCACTTCAGAACACAAATAAAAATGGTTGAATAATTGCATTTCCCACTCAGTTAAACCTTAAATGCGATCTTTTGTGCTTATTTCCATTTTGGCTCAAAAGGATTTGAAACTTTGGCCACATATACAGTATAATAGTGTATCTGGATTCATTTAAAACATTTATGGTTATGCTGATCATGTTTCTTTTCTGCAGACTGGATATCACCTCACCCAGATTACCAAAGTGACAACCTGACTGAAATCGACCCAGAAAATGTTACAGAAGCACCAATGAATTTATTAGCAGGTTAATATTGGTACTCATTCATTGTACACACAAATCTTATTTCACACTATACTCATTGTACTGGATTTCCTCTTTGATTCCACGGTGTTACCAACACCAGGTGAGCCGCATGATGCTGGAAAAGCTCTCTCTGATGAAACTTTAGACACATATTTGAAAGCTGGTAAGAAACCATTTGAGTGTCAGAGTGTCTCTGCTAAGATATTTAAGAGATGGCTGAATGTTTTAGAACTGACGTTAACAAATTCATTTATATTTCTGCAAACGATACATTTACGATCACCTAATAACTGGAGACACAAAAACTGGTGAATTATGTGATTTTAAATTACACACGATATGACATAAAGATCGCTTGCTGTTTGTAATAAACCAGCAAGTTTCTTCTACAATTATGATAAATTGTGTGTCCAATCATCCAGTGACATCTTCTACGTTCCTTCTGCAGAATCACCAACAGCACATCCATCTGAAAACCTCATAGATGCTTTGAATGTCTCTGAATCTGAGAAACATCTGAGCATGAAAGTGAAAACTGGTAAATCAACCAAGACTGCAAAAGTCTTGAGCTGGCTCAAGACTTTTGCACAGTGCTGTATGAAAACAGGATCATAACCAGGAACTGTTCTTTAGAAATAGGTGGAGAAACTACTTGCTTTGGGTATCACTACAGAAGGTGACACTAGTTTAAAAGAGAGAGACAACAACAAGTTTACAGCTTTCCTTTGTTGCAACTAAAAGCGTTCTACAGAACTTCATTAATATTTATGTGTAACACCCGTCCCACGTTCTATTGAGAGGGGCCCTGGGTTCCTGTTGTTACTTTCCTATTGATACTCCCTTTTTAATCAGAATCAGAATACTTTATTGATCCCTGGGGGAAATTATTTTTTGTTACAGTGCTCCATTTTAAACCAACATTAAGACAAGACAGACAATACGCTAACTAAGAATAGTACAATATATACATATATATACATACATACATACATACATACATACGTCACTTATAAATAAATATTTGGAAAAGAAACATGTGTAGCTGTAGCAGCAAACAGTGTGTTAAGTGGATGCGTTGTACAGGGAGATGGCCACAGGCAGGAATGATTTCCTGTGTCGTGCTTATGGTATTAAATATGCAATAAAACTACACTATATGGAAATAAATCACACACAAGCAGGTCAATTATAAAGTTAACTCCACTTTAGTGAATGCTGAATTAACAACACAAAGGAAATAAGTAAAATCAATAAAGTTTGTTAAACAATGGTAAGGTATCTACCTCAACAGAAACAAAATAATCAAATAATATTGTGGGCCCTCACGCGCTCTCACCAAACACACACACACACCTAAAACAATATGGTCGCTTCACTTGTTGCCAAGCAGTAAAAATAAAAGCACGTGCAAACAACAGTACTCACACCTCCAGGCAGTTCAAGGGGATAGCGGGGAAACTGGGTCACGGCTACCAGCAGGCCATGGCAGCAGCACTCACAGTCGTCCTTTCCACGTGCTCCCACGTGAACACATAACTTCAGCACACCAGCAGAAGGGGCCTCTCTGACACGCCAGCAAGACGTCCGTCTCCTCCTACTGAATCACACAACCCCGCTAAATGCCAGTTCACACGCGTTAACATTCAATCTTAGCATTAGCTTAATAAATAAAAACAGAGCAGAACAAGAGCTTAGCGAATATGCTAGGCTACGCTAGCGGCTAGTCGCGGTTAGCAGTTAGCCTGTTTTACACAATAACATTGGGTTCAAGTGTCAGACAAAATTCACATTTACCTCACAGTAGGGTACAACAGTTCTCGACTCCAGTTAACTATCCGTCAACCCGAAAATGCGTGTCGCCCTTCTATGAACTCTGCGTTCACTCGACACTGTTCAGCTCTCGTCTCTCTCGCTTCCTGCAGAGTGCACACGGCTCCCCACTTACTCCCACCCCTCTACCTGAGACTACTTCAGGGTTCACTGGAGCTGTAGTACATATCAATACTATATCAAAAATAATGACATAAACCTCAAAATACAAATAAAAAGGTTGTGCATTTAACTGACACACATCACATACTTTGCAGGCATTTGTATACATTCTTGAACACATTAAACATTTGCAATTAACTATCAATATTAATGAACAAATTTAAATAATGAGCTACTTATATAGCCAGGGCTACATATGCTAAACCTTTACTTACTCTCTGTAATTCCCAGGTGCTTGGGGAATACTCTCATTTGAGGGAGGATCTTGAACCTGCTGAAGTCCTGAGCCTGCTAGCCAAACTTTTGGACATGAAAAACAGCAGCAGTGAAACCAAGAGCTGGGTCCTCATGGCCATGACCAAACTCTGCAAAGGTGGTGCTGATGCTTCTGTAACTCAGGAGGTTTCTGAGACATACAGCAGCTCCTTGGATACAGTGCTGAGACAAAGGGCGCATGAGTTGCAGTACCTCAGCCAAGACCCTGAACTAAGAGCCAGGGTGTTGCCACGAGGTGCCAAACCAGAGACTCTGGAGGTAACGTGTTTAACTTGTTTGCAGTGAGCAGAGAACCCGGCCACATTAATAACATTTAAATATTAACTCTGTAGCTCTTTTCACAGTAAAAGCAGGTTAGTTGACGGTTGTGAAAACCTGCAAACACTTTATGGAAACACCCCTCAGGGTGCAAAATTGATTAGATTGATGACAGCCTTTACCGTAATCACATTATTCATTTTATGAGTAATCAAACCTGTAACATGTCTGGAGAAGTCTGAAGGGCGGAGCTCTCCAGAGAACTTCATTCAGTATCGGACTCACTTTCATTCATTTAGAGAGCAAGAAAACCAATCTCTCTTCTTTTGGCCAAGAATTTTATTTTAAACACATAAATTAGTAATTATATGTTTTTGTGTAGCTGAGCAAAGCACACAGAGCACTCAGGCGCAACGTCTTCAGTCCTGCGGCAATTTTGCGTGACTGTTTGATTGTTTTTAGGTGGATTCCTCGCTGTCATTTCTTGACAGATTTGTGTCAGAGGCGTTGGCTGCCGGCGCTGCTCCATACAAACCTCCCCACCAACGGCAGGAGGAATTAGATCAGTCAAAAGGTAAAATGTAGATAAATATCTTGGCAGCACATTCGGCATCTTGTTTGGATTTGTTCTGACTTTGTTGTCTATCTCAGCCTTGAGCCTGGAGCCCTATGGCCTTTCTCTGCCTATCAGCATGTCCTCCTGCAGCATCACTGACAGACAGTCTCCTACACTGTTGTCCATGAGCTCGGGTCTGTCAGGGGATAGCGCTGACCTCTCACACAAAGGAGGGTATGTGGACACCACATGCATGCATTTGTTGGTGTAATCAAGTTCCTAGTTTTAGTGTTGAATTCACACTGAAGACTTGCTGTTTGTGTTTCAGCTCTTCAGCTTTGAAGCTGGATGGCATAAAGAGGGTGTGGGGAAGGGAGGGCTATCTGGCCCAGAGAGAACCTGTAGAGGAAGCTGCACAGGTTGAGGTTCCCAGTCCCATTCAGTCTCCCGGCCGGCAGGGCGAAGGCGACAGTTTGCACAGCCAAACTCCAACTCAGACACCGACCCCAGAGCCTGAACAAGAGAAACAGCAGCTGGCTTCTTCGCTGTTTGTTGGCCTGGCTTCCCAAAGCTCTGTGTCTCTGGTGAGGTTATCAGTCCATATACCATATGTGCAAAGAGCAAGCATCAGCTTATGGTTCAGACTGTTCTGATTTTTATGTGGAGGATCACCGAAAACACTTTAGCCACAGGAGTTTTAGGGCATCAGGTCAGAGTTTAAACTGTCACCGGAGTCAGTTATGCTGTAAACAAGCTCATCACTTGTACATGTCATAATGTGCCTACTGACAGCACATTTAACATACAATTAAAATGAATATTTTTTTTTGGCCTCGACAACTCAGTCTGTGCTTATCACCCAACTCACCAGATTTGCCTGCCTTTAATTCATTCATTCTTTTGAAGGGTCATCATTTTGAAATGAGGAGGAGATAAAGCATGCATCACCCACAAGGGCAGTGGGGTAGAACAGGAGTTCCTCTGATTCAAAAATAGCAGCCACACTGAAAACATTGGAGTGTTGCCAAAGGAGATGATCTTTAAGGAGCATTTAAATCAGTGACGGTTTTTGATATTTATGGCCAGAGTTGTGGAACTTTATGATCGCACTTCATCCCTGAAGGTAGCCCTGAATAAAATATGTGTTAATCTATTTTTACATTTTTGGCAATTTCAACATAGAGGGCAACAAAGAGGACCGGATGAACACTCGTCTGTTTTTATTATCAAAATTAATGATGATGAACCAAACATTTCTTCCATTTTTGTGAGGCCCATTTAGCTACTCGGTGAGTCTAAGATGAGACAAAAGGTGTTGCTTTTTAGAACATATTCAATGATTGGCTGAACATTTTCTCGGGTGGTAGGATCTACTAATGCTATTAATTTAAGGATGTCAAACTCATTTTACATCATAGACCACATGCAGCGCACTTTGATCTTAAGTGGGCCAGATCTTTGAAATTACATGATAAATGCATAAAAAGTTCTAGTAGTTCTTTCATTTAAACTTTCATTTAAACTTGCATAGGTATGTCTTGAACACGTTTCAAAGTCCATTGGAGACCTTGCAGGGCCAATTCTCATTTAAAACCCCTGCTATAAGTGAAAGTGCTTAACGTGGAGCTATTTGTGCAGCTATTTGCATTGCTGATTCTGAACATTTTTCCTACATATATGTGTTTTTGCTTCTAACAGATGGGAAAATCTGAGCCGATGCCACAGCGATTCCGAAGAAAAGCCAAAGGTCAAGGTCTGGGCTCGTCCTTTATCGCAAACGAGCAAATATCCAGCTCCCTCATCTCTCCTCCCAGTGCTGTAGATAACCTGCTGTGTAACAACCTACTAGACTCCAACAACGCCTCAGAGCTGGCCGAACAGACATCTCAGCTCTCTCAGAGCCTCACTACTGCTAATGGCACCTGTCACGCAGAGGCAGAGTTAACTGAATCTGACACAAAGGGATGTAACCCTGCTCTCCGCAGGGATAACTGTGTGGTAGCTGCTGGTCCTGGTCCACATAACGACCCAGGCAGACTAACAGAAGTGTGTCTGGATTCTTATCTTCCTGCAGAGCTTTCTGGCCTTTCACACTCAGAAATCGCTCCCTTGTGTGCCAACCAAAGCCTGAATCTCTCAGCCTGTCATGTGCAGAAGGAAGATTCATTAATATTAGTTGTTTTTATTATGAACTCCTCCGAGTCTGCCATACAACAGATGCTGCTTCAGGTCGACTCTGAAGAACTTGAGGTAAATTATTCAGTAGAAAATTATCAATAGAGTCGTTTGGTGTCCATTAGTCTTTTATAATGAGGTTGCTTCGTTGTATTGTTTATTTTTAGGTATCCTGCCTATGTGATAGTCCAGCGGGGGAGGTGACAAGCTACAGTGTAGCAGTGGGCCAGTATTCTCTAACTGTGAAGAGGCCTGCGGTTCACGTCGAGGTGGTCGGGACGGTATCTTACCAGCTGCCTCCTGGGACGTCTCAGTCATTGCAGTTTTCATATAAAGTCCCTTTAACCAGCTTCATCAGGTGAGATATGTAGTGCTCGTATTTGAAGTGCAGCATTTAAGTGACATAAAATTAATCCAAGTTTCCTGCAGGCCTTTTGTGGTGTCCACAGAGGAATATGGGACGATGTGGCTTTCCTTCTCTCACGACACAAAGCAGAATCTGACGTTGATAAATGACAACCAAGAACCTCTCACAGCCACTCTGAATGCTCTGAAGAAGAAGCTCCAGCTTCATGTTGTGGAAGTTATAGGTGAATGAACATTTGTTTCCTGCTCGTATTCAAGCTGTTCAAACTGAGAGTATCATTTTATGCTTAATGCATATAAAAGCAGCATTCACATCAACATGTGTGTGTTAGAATATTCACCAACTCATCTGTGGTAACTACTGTTTATTTATTCTTAACATTAGGAATAACTGTTTTAAAAAACTACATTAATTAAAAAGATGAGATAATGCAGCTTGACTATACGTCAAATATGCCTCTAATGAGGTGTACTTAGGAGTTTATGAAGAAAATTTACAACTTTAACTTTCGCTTGTATGCAGCATGAACATCATTAAATAACACGGCGGTACCAATAAACAGCATTACAAAGGGGAAGAAGAAGAAGATTTTAAAATTGCATATAGAAAAGGAGACATAGATATTAATGTGTCCTATACTTTTTGCTGAGTAACCTTCATTGTTTTCTGCTCAGGCATGGAAGGAATCGTAGCTTGCCGTCTCCTTCAGGATCTGCCGTGTCTGATGCATTGCCGGGTGAATGCCGGCTGGCTGGCTGTCTGGCTGCGGTCGCCGGTGCCCGACCTGCCCGACTGCCTGATCTACCACTGCCAGAGAGCTTTACAGAGCCTCTGAGACTCAGAGCTGCAGCACCACTCACCACCACTGAAACCACTGAGGAACTAAACCCACTAGACCCTCACTGAAGAGGAAGGTACACAGAGCTGAAGTGCTGAACAGAAAAGGAGAAACCTGCTGTTGTGGCTTTTGATCTTTATTTTGCGGTCTTTATGAATTTCACTCAAAGTTATTTAGTAAGATTTGGTTTTATTTATTTGGCAGAACTATAACTCATTGAAAGACATGGCAGGTTAAAAGCTCAGGGTCAAATGATGGTGTTTAATCATCTGTGGGTGTTTCATTATTGCCTTTTAGTCGTGAAAGAGCTCCATAATCACTAAACAATTGAAGCCTTCTTCCTGGTTAAATTCTGATGGTATGCTTTGTATAACAGAAAATTCTCAAAGTGTAAAATAATGAAGTTCTCAGTTGTTTCTTTTTCCTGTACACCAGAGAGAAGATATATATTTTTTGTGATCTGAAATACATTTTCTAGGCTACAACAATCATAACAGTGGAGCGAGTAAGTCCACAGTCACTTGTCCCTCTTCCACTTTCACATTTACAACAGATGCATTGAAGAAAAGATAGTGTAGCAACTTCAGTGTATGAATAACCACAGACAAATCAGAAGGATTACATGACGGCCACGGCAGAGAAACTGAAGGATCATGTCATCACTAAGCCACTTTCTATTAGTTCGTTAGCCAAGCATGGTTGCTAAATATGCAGCACTAACCAAAAATGGCCCCTTGAGGCTGATTGATTGCTTCTCTCTCCAAAAGACCAGCACGGTGGCTGATAAAATGCAAACGTTGCGGTTTCAAAATTAGCAGCACCACTATATACATTCTACACCTTTAACATATTAGCCCTATTGAGCTGTGATGGCTAATGCCCAGTAAATGTAAAGCATGCTAGCTTTAATATTTAAAGACGCTTAATGGAGATTATTTCTACTTGATCTAATCATGATCTAGCGATAAATCTCATGGTAAAACCAGCCCAACCACCTTTTCCTGCTTACAACTGAACCTCGGATTTACAGAATTGCTACACTTTTAATTTTTTTTTTACTTTCACCATAATAACAGCAGGCTGAAATGCAAATAAAACTGAAGAAAGATGCTCTCTTGTTCACTTTTTACAGACTTGTCTCATGAGATGCTAAACAGAAGTGCAGTGTTTGATTATTTTCCAAGAATCAGCAGCTTGTCCTCTGATTTTGATTTAGTCTCTTGAATGGATGAGCGCACAGTATATTTGCACTAGTTCATTTTATTTGCAGCTCTTTTGCTCCTTTATTGAAAAAGCACAGGACGATACTGACAACGACTCCACGTGGAGGTTAATAAGAAATTGAAGCATTTGATCGGTCATGTTTGGCATATTCATGAAATTTAAAGTGTTGTAAATATTTGTAAAATATCCAGTTGGCCTGCTCGCGGCTGACGTGAACTTCCCCTTTTTTCTTTCTGACACGTACAGTGAGCGGTCTGTCTTGGACGGTATGGACTGATTATTTAAGCACTCATGTTTCTCATTAGGTGGATGTTAAGGGTTGTTATATTTTTGTATGACTGCAGTATTAAAAGAACATATTTATGCGTTTATATTCTTACAAAATGTTTACATGCATTTCACTGAAAGAAAGGGAACCATTGTTCTTCATGTGCTGTTTGACTGGTCTGTGCCAGATTACACCTGTATGTTTCTTTGACATGTTTTGGCTTGTTTTAAGTAATTCAGCCTGAAGGGAAAGTTTGCTTTCTGCGTTTCTTCTATGCCTGTGTGCTGGTTTGAAGCACAGTGTGATGCTAACAGTGTCTCTAATACTCAGTTTTAACCCTACGCCTTATGTTTTAATGCCAGTACGGCATGTTTGATTTGTGCCTGTGGTACAGAGGAAAAAAAACATCCTTGTTTCTTGGAGTGCCTGTCATTACATTCAGTTAACTTATGAATAAATTCAACATGTGAAAATGACCCTTTGACTTTGACTCATTGGTTATTTAATAAATTGAGGCTCTCATGGAGTTTATGCTTATTAACACATGTATTGGGTGTGAAACAGGAAGTAATAATACGAAAATTTATATGAACTACTGATTCTGCACAATAATGAAAATGAATATTTAAAATGAGCTTTTTTATGTGAAGTTGTTTGCATGGTGAAGCTGAAGTATATACAGCATTATAGCATATTTCTACACTGATTATATAACATAGAAATACCCACAAAGGCAAAGTAAATGCAGATTTTATTTACGGTAAATCATTCATGAAAAGGGTTATTGTTCTTAGCCATAATGTACTTTTTCTATAGCTTTATTTTTAGTTATATAAACTAAAAAACCTTTTTTAAAAATCAGGCATAATGTTGGGTAATTACAAAACCACAGAGTAAAAAGTCTCAAGTTAATTTGACCAAATTTGTCAACACAGCCAAAAATGAGACTACACTGAGTACCCGGAGAGATCATGCCCAAGCCAGGTGGTGGAGTTGAACTCAGGACCAATCACTGTGCCACCATTGCAACAGTTTACTGTAGTTTGAGAAATTTTGAGAAAGGTTCATAGCGTGAGATTCTGTAGCTGAGCAGCTCCTGTAGTAATGTAATGTTTGGGTGACCCACTTACAAAACAACAGATGCTAAATGAGATGAGAAGAAACTGATATCAAACTGAAAACATAATACAAATAAAACTAATGTAAATACAGAACCATTGCTCCTCTGCATGTGATTTTTTTCTTCAGTTATTTCAATCATTGTAAATGCATCTTTATTAAATGTATGAGCTGTGTACACTGTCAAAACATTAATCAGAAATCTATACTTAACAAGTGTACTTTGTTAAAGATTAGTAAAGTTTAATTTGGAGTACATGTGCTGTTAATACAAATTTACTGTGAGTATTTCCTAGTACAGGACTTCATTAAGGCCTTTAAACCCATTTCAAGATGTTTTCATCTGAAGTGTAAAAAGCGCCGTTATGTTTCGCAGCTTGATATTGTGGGGTTATGTCATTCGTGGGATGAAGCGCATGGCCAGGATGTGCTCGTCGTTCACTGGCTGCTGTGACAGGTTGTTGGTCTGCTTGATGCTGTTGAACGTGCAGCCTTGACGAGGACACACAGTGTACCGAGACAGGAGAGTGACCAGGATGGCCTTCATCATCACCATGGCGATGTGTTTGCCCACACAGGAACGAGGCCCGCAGCCAAAGGGCTGGAAGTAACGATTGGGTACCTGCCAAAGAGAGAAAGCAAAGACTCAGATGTGTGTGTGTGTGTGTGTGCATGTTTTTTTTTTTTAGTTTAAACCATTAAACATTTATTGCTGAACTACACTCTGCTCACTTACCGTTTTTTCAAAGTTCGTGAGGTTGAACTCTTTAGGCTTGGGGAAGAATTCGGTTTTGTGCATGAGGCCAATGTTGAGAATGATGTTGGTGCCTTTCTTGATTTTTGTACCTGCGATGTCGTTGTCCTCCAGAGCTTTCCTCATTGTGAAATCGACCACAGGATGAAACCTCAAAGACTCGTTGATGAAGCTCTCCATCACTTTCAGACTTTGGTAATCGATATTTTCCACGTCTTTTTCATCTGAAAATGAAAGATGTGTCAGAATACTTCTACTCACCAGAGTGAAACTGTGAATATGGAATATTGGAAACACTGTAAAGCTGCACTAACTCAAGACGGTGTTCATCTCCTCCACTAGCTGCAGCTCTATGTCCGGGCTCTGTTTCAGCAGCATCAGCATGAAGAAGAGGCTGATGGAAAGTGTGTCGGGGGCTGCGATTACCATCTCTAGCACACACTGCCTGACATTATCTGCTGATAGCTCTCCGTAGTTCTGTTAAACACAACAGACGGGAATAAGAAAAGACAATTGGGGGGACGACAAAAATCCCTCCAAAGAGACCGACCTGGGCAAAGATGAGCTCTGTTGCAAAGTCGAGCTCGTCGTCCAGTTTCTCGGCTTCATGAATCATCTTTTTCTTAACTTCAAGCAGGCTCTCTATCGCATCTTGCAGCTCCTGTCTGTTGGCACAAAAAGCAACACAAACATTAGGTTGAAGAAATCGCAAACCACAATACTGACTTACTGTGAGATGAGGTGTCTTACGCTGCTCTCTTATGCTTGTTGTACAGCCATCCAACCTTGAAGAATATATCTGGTTTTATTAGAACTGTCTGCCAGGTCTCAAAGTAGTTGTGAATTTTCATCAAGAATTCTTTCTCTGAATTATTAAAAAGAACAACAACAACAACAACAAAAAATCAATAGATGCAGCGCCAGAGCTCATGCGTCACAATTTCTTGCAGATAGTATGCGGTTTTAGGAATCTATGTGCAGTAAACACGCAATTGACCATTTAACGGCACTCCTAGGAACAGCCTGTTGGAGATGTCCAAAATGATGGCTCTCAGGAGACTGAGAGTATCCACATGTCCAGAGGGGTCAGTCATATCCTGTAAGTTGTCCAGGTGTTTGGCTGTGGAGCTCACACCGATTCCTACGGTCCTCTGCAGGCCGGGTCCAGTCAGAGCTGCACAGTAACATTCAGTAGCTCCACAGTTCAAGAAAGCAATAGTCTAACCACAGTATGTGCTGTCAGTGTGTGGTAATCGCTCACCTTTAGAAAAATATGTTCTCACTTTTTTCCAAAGCAGGACATCACTGTTGAAAATGATACCATTTCCGTACATGCCGATGCACTCGAGTCCTTTTTTGTTCCCAAATCTGGAGGTGTAGTGGGCACTCCTCAAAACGTGGTACACTTCAGAGGACCTGCAGAAGAAACCAGGCTTTACCTTTATCTGAAAATTTACTGTAAAACAAGTTCGGTTTACTCTAAAAAACAAAAACAAAAAAAACAACCCACTTGCCTGCTCAAAATCAGGGTCTCCTCTCCGTTTATCCACACCCGCACAATGCTCCCATATTTGTTGTTGTAGTAGTTACACGCTGTTCCAATCCCAGACCAGATGAACCTGCTGTAGGAGAGAATGGGACCGAGTCCTGCTAAGAAGGAAGGGCCTGACAGAGAGAAATAGGTTATGATAGTAGACTCCCACTTCTACTGCAAATTAGCAAGAACCTTGTCTGTTGAGTTTAATTTGAGAAAGATAGTGTATTTTTTTTTGGGATAGCTGCCAGGCTCTGATCTTAGTATATAGGAGAGTGGCAAGTAAGGACGGCACTCTTTGTTCTGTGTGTAACTGTTATTTGACTTCTGCATGAACCATTTTCATCAGTATACAGGAATTTGCACCTGGAGCTGCAAAACAGAGACTGTTTGTGATAGTTTTAATACACAAGGAACACGCTCTGTGATGGTTGAGTAAACCTTGTTTTGTCATTGATGCAGACCTTCTGTGTATATGAGGGTTTCCCTTTCTTTGTCATTAGATGCTTGCTGACTTTACTCTGTATCTGATTCCTTCGCAGTGGATGGCTAAATGATATAAAAAGACACTTTGGAGCCTTTAATTAATATGGTATATAAATACTTATAGTATATAGTATATATATATATATATATATATATATATATATATATACATAGAGTTATTTAGGATGAATAATAGGATTTGATAAATAAGGTAAAGATTTTTTAATTGCAATTTGAAGTGTATTTAGAGTGTAATTACTGTAATTACCGTACTAACTATAAGTATTTATAGTTAGTACATTTATATATTTATAGTTACATATTTATAGTTAGTATTTATAGCTGCTGTATCATCCATGTGCTCTCTGGCAAACTTCAGACGGGCCTGGACATGCACTGGCTTCAGCAGCGGAACACGTCTGGCACTGCGGGATTTGATTCCCTGCCGTTGTAGTGTGTTACTGATGGTGACCTTTGTTACTTTGGTCCCAGCTCTCTGCAGGTCATTCACCAGGTCCCCCCGTGTGGTTCTGGGATCTTTGCTCACCGTTCTCATGATCATTTTGACCCCACGGGATGAGATCTTGCGTGGAGCCCCAGATCGAGGGAGATTATCAGTGGTCTTGTATGTCAGGTGCCATTCATACAGGTAACGAGTGGGGGACAGAAAAGCTTCTTACAGAAGACGTCACAGGTCTGTGAGAGCCAGAGATTTTCCTTGTTTGAGGTGACCAAATACTTATTTTCCACCCTAATTTACGAATAAATTCTTTACAAATCCTACCATGTGAATTCATGGATTTTTTTTTCACATTCTGTCTCTCACAGTTGAAGTGTACCTCTGGTGCAAATTACTGACCTCTGTCATCAGTTTAAGTGGGGGAACTTGCACAATCGGTGGCTGACTAAATACTTTTTTGCCCCACTGTATATATATATATATAGTATACACACACACTCATATTGATATAATGTTGATATAATGGAATAATATGTTCCTTATAGAGAGATATTTAGGATGAATAATAGGATTTGATAAATAAGGTAAAGATTTTTTAATTGTAATTTGAAGTGTATTTAGAGTGTAATTACTGTAATTACTGTACTAACTATAAGTATTTATATACCATATTAATTAAAGGCTCCCTGGGGCGCACTCTGTCAGTGCGCCCCAGGGCAGCTGTGGCTACAATGTAGCTTGCCATTGCCAGTGTGTGAATGTGTGTGTGAATGGGTGAATGACTGAATGTAGTGTAAAGCGCTTTGGGGTCCTTAGGGACTGAGTAAAGCGCTATACAAATACAGGCCATTTACCATTTATTTATATATATATATATATATATATATATATATATATATATTAGTGCCTACCTGGTATGTGTGACTGTTTTCTTTGTCTCCAGGTGGTGAAAAGCAGCAGCAACAGCAGCAGAAGTAGCAGGACAGCAGTGACTTCTGACGCTCTATCAGCCACCATGGGGCCAGCGATGAGCTCCTCTACCGGCAGCATCCTCTGCATTTCTCTAGCCAGGTACACCCAATGGAGCACTGTGTTTGCAGTCTGCAGCAGACTAAACAGAAGATGATCAACCTGTGGGTTTCCTCCTCTCTTATCTCCTGTGGAGTCTGTCCTTCAGTCTAGGACGTAACATAGCACTGAGCCACATTCAAATCAAAATACACCCACATCAACCTTTATCATTAACTGTTTGTATTACTGAAGTAGTTAGCATCAAATATACAGTAATTACAGACATCATTATGATTTTTTTTCATGATGATCTCTGTTATCTTACAATTATAGGGTCATTAGCCCTTATCTTACTTATTGTCTTTGATATTTTCTAAACTATTTATACCTTTATAGTTATTTTACAATTACAGTATTTTGTCATGTATCTTAAGTTTTTCATCACTGTGCTGCAGAAAATTGAACAACATGAATTTGCTGCTGTCAGACTGCATCAGAAGGACACTGATGAGCAGCGAAATGTGAGCTCATTATAAATAAATAGACTAAATAAGCAAGATGCCAGACGCAGAAACTGATTTAATATTAAAGTCTAATATCAAACACAGTGTCTCAATTCAAGGTCCAAATACAATATATATATATATATATATATATATATATATATATATATATATATATATATATATATATATATATATATATATATATATATACATATATATATATATATAAATCCAGTGTTTCAAGTGTTTATAAATCCCTTGGCTGAGCTTTCACTTTAACAGTTGCCTGGAGACGTGGTCACTTGAGGGTTACAAGCACCATGGCAGAGAAGTGAACCTGAGACACAGCAGTGCATATCTGAACCACAAAGCAGTTTCCAGCAGAACAAAGGAGGTGCTTTTTATTCATAAGAATGGAGAACCTGCAAGGCTTTCACTGGTTGTGCTCTGCATTAGTGTTTAGATGGGCTTACTTCACATTTAGCTTTGTTGCACCCAGAGAAACCCCACTGTCCAATTCATCAACCCGGGAGGCTTTTGAAAGGGAAATTAATTAGCTGGGTCAGACTGACCTGTGTCAAAGGAGACAAGGACTTACTCAGGAGTTCAGAAAGGGAAAAGAAGAATTAAAAAATGTCATAATTATATTCTTAAAAGCTCAGTTTTAATAATTTAATCTAAAAGTGCTGTCAAAGCGATTGATTGATTGCATGTTAGTTAGTCCAGTGTAAGAAATCATAGTTGCAAAGTTGAAAGGAAAAAACACTGTTCATGGAAAGCTTTTGTGAATGAGCTGGCTTTCATGCTTGGTACCTGTGAATAGCTGGTATGCCCTGTTTAAAGATACTGGCCACACATCTAGGGGTGGATGTGTTGGTCTTGCTCTGAAATTAGCAACAGAAGCTACAATGACCTCTTCCCCCCACCCCCGAAAAAGCAGCAAATCAAAAATCAATCAAAAAAAATGTAACATTGACTATTTACGAAACTTTCAATTTCGAAATTCATATTGCAATGAATAGAAAAAAACAAAACCCTTTCATAAAAAGGATATTCTGACACCCACACATGTACATCCGCACACTCGCAGACATTTGCTGAAAGCTCTCTGAAAGTTCTTTTGTAGATCCCAACAATGTGTCCCTTGTTCGAAGCTTATTTATTCCACTTCCATGTAATTTTGAGTAGGACAAGCTAGTGAAAATGCTGAGGAAAACAGGCACCAGAATGATGGGAAGCCCTATGCTGTCTGGAGGATGTGTCATTCTGGAAATATGTCCATTAGCTGCATTTAAATCATGCAAGCCTACAGATTTCAGCAGTCTTGCAGATGTTTGTTATTATGCAATGCATCACGTGTCTCTCTCTCTCGCTGTAGTTCCAGGCAGATTTTGACATGTTTATTCCTCTCCAACTGCTCTACTGTGGTTTCTCTCTGACGTGTCATCTGCTGGCAGGTGTTCAGAAATGTGCTGTATGTGCTTCTGAATTACACAGCCCGGATCACTGTGCAGCGAGGACCAAGGAACGGGGCACAAACATGAAAGAGGGAAGTGTTGTTTCTCCCATGTGGAAAGTGTTGCTGGTGGGGCTGCTGCTCCTGAGCACGGCAGGTTTAGTGTTTCTGCTGTTTCGGCAGAAAGAGTTGGCAGATGAGCTGCTTAGGCTGGAGTCCCAGATGCAGGAGCTGACAGAGAGCTGCAGGTTGCGGACGGGAATCCTGCCCATCGACCCCGGAGAGGCCCGAGAGTTCAGGAAGCTCCACCGCCGCAGGAGAAACCAGGAAGAAGATCCAATGCAAAGCGAAGATCAGAAGGATATGCTGATGCTCATGACATACTCTATGGTTCCTGTAAGACATCAGCATGCTTGGATGTTTCTGTAGGACTGTGAATACTAATGCTAAAAGTTGTTTACTCTATTATGACAAAAACTGAATTTTTTTATTTTTCCAGAGTTTGGTGTCTTTAATACGATCATGTGAGGCATCTCCTTGCAATCTAAGAAATCCAGGAGTCTGTTGTAACCATTAACAAATTTCTAGTCTTGAGTGCTTCCTGGAAAAGTACTTTGTGCTGTGAAGAGTGACTGCTCCTCCCTCGGCTCCACTTTCTTCCACTACAAAACTGGCATTTCTTCAAAGCCGTGCTACTGTATATTTTGTGAGGGAGCCGGGGGCAGTATCATTGTTTTTATTAACAATTAATCTTCACTTTCAGTTTGTTTCATCTAAAGCTTAAAGATTAAAAGAACAGCAGACATTTAAGAAGTGAGAAAATTTTAGGGAATTTTAGTTGTTGTTGTTGTTATACTCTAACTGCTTCAGCTCTGTTAACGAGAATGATTCTTTTGCTGGATTTTGGGAATAAACACTGAACATGGCAAAAGATTAAAATATAGACCTTTAGAAAACACCCTGTCCTTTCTGTGTTAACAGGGCCTAACTCAAATGGCCCTATATGTGGTTAACTTACACCTAAATCAAAACTTTCCTCATGCCTGTCTTTTTCTTTATTTCAGGTCAAAGCCTTCACAGACATGTGCAGGAGCTCCAAAGGAATTTGTTTAACAGGTGCACATCATAAAAACATGCATCTCCACTGTTTTCATTTGCGTATTTACTGCCCATAGTTGTTGTTGTTGTTTTTTTTAAATATGTGAATTGTTTTTTTCTTTCCAGGCCCACCTGGACCCCCAGGTAAAAACTGAAATTTAAATTTACTGAGTAAATTTACTCAAATTATGCTAAATTCCTACTGCATTACAAAGTGTTTTTGTTCTGTCAGGTAAACCTGGTTCACCTGGACCCCCAGGTCCACCGGGGCCAGAGGGGAGACGAGGTAGAAAAGGTGAGAACTTTTATATGTCTAAGAAATCTGAGAACCCATCTCCTCTCCCATTCAGCGAAAAGCTGTATGAAAACAACCAAATTTGCAGAACAGAAGCTTCTCGTGCATTTCAAACAGTCTTTCATTGTTCCTGCTGTGATTGCACAACACGAGCATCCCACTCACTGTCTGCAAGAAACTTGTATTTAGCTGCCACATAGCTGTTTACTGCAGTGGGATAAGTGTTTGCTGCACTGATTAGCACTGATTAGCCCAAATTATAGTATTTTTGTTGTTTTGAAACTGAAAATTGCAGTGTGGGCAATGTTTTTTTGTTTTTTTTTAACTTTCACTCATTCACTGTATCTTTTTACCAACTCTGCATGGCTTAAACTCTGAGATTAATCTGAGATTCTGAAGAAATTTAGGTTTTTGAACTAACATGAAGCTCTTGATGAATACTCAGGGAGCCTGACATTACCTTAAAAGACTGTTAACTGTTATTGGTTCCTTTTCCTTCCTTCAACTCTTCAGTCTTTTTGTGATGTGTTAAATTTATGCTAAGTAGGGCTAATCCTTACTTCTCTTTTCTAAACTGAGTAGCTTTTGTCATTTTTCAGGCCTGCTTCCAGAACAAAATAACTGGGTGTGCATCAAATGTTAATGAGGGTAATCTCTGCCCATACAGCTCACTAGGGCTACCTGAAAACCCCAGTGTTCTAATTTCCATCAAAAAACACACCTTTAATATGTCTTGTGTCCTGTTTCCCTTCACTCACTCCCAAACCAGTCATGGCAGAGGCTGCCACTCCCCGGTAGTAGTTTTTCTTTCCCACTGTCCCCAAGTGCTTGCTCATATCACCTGATTTTTGTGGCTTTTTCTCTGTTATTGTAGCATCTTTACCTTACAATATAAAGCACCTTTATTGTGGTCGTTGGTTGTTGTGGTTTAATACGATAAAAATAAAATGTAACTGAACTGAATACATTTGAGGCATCACAAGTCATTACTAAGGTTAAAACAGTCTTATATGAACAGTTAATAGGGTAGCCCACATCACAGCATTCCTTTTTCTTTTATTGTTTTTGTTACTTCTGTGCCAGACTTCTGTACTTACCATACACCTTATAACAGGATGCAGCTGTTCTAAAACTCTGCAGCAAGAGTACTTACAGGGAGTAGAGAGAGGTGATATTTCTGTCATAATAAGGCCCTTTCATTTGTTTCCTGTTAAATCTAGAACCGAATTGCAGTCCTGCTTAATCACACTCTGACACATGTTATAGATCTCATGGTACCATATTCTGTAGATAGCACCAGAGGGCAGACTTACTTCTGATCCTCACATTTTCAGCATTTCAGTGGGAGGCAGAGCCTTCAGATATCATGCTGCTCTCATTTGAAACCAGCTCCCAGTTTGGGTTTGTGAGGCAGACACCATCTCTACTTTTAAGATTAGTTTTAAAACGGTCATTTTTGATAAAGCCTGTAGTTAGGGCTGAATCAGGTGACCCTGAACCATCACTTAGTTATGCTGCTGCGTCAGAGGAACCTCCCATGACGCATCGAGCACCTTTCCTCTACTCTTCTCTCTTTTACTCCACAGACTTCAAAGGGCCATGAACATTGCATGCCATTACCTCCCTGTGCTTTCAGCAGAGGTCTCTGGCTCTGGAGCTGAACATTTCTGACTCAGCCAACCTTCTTTGTTTTAATTGTCTCCTTGACCTATTTTCTCCTCTCTCCCTTTAACCCAACCAGTCAAGGCTGATGTGTGCTCTTCATAAGTGTGGCCCAGGCTGATCTTTCTTCATGTTAAAGTCACTCACCTCATATTTATGCATCCAGTGATATTTATGAAAGTGGCAATAACTGATAACAGCTTCTTTGGCTGGTAACATTCAAAATGAATATAGAATCAGAGCCCCCACCCACCCACCACGTGAAGTCTTAGCCTTACAGTGTAAAAATACTCTGAGATGACTTATGTTTTGACTTTTCACTATATAAATATAATTGGGTTAATATTAAAGAGTCTATATTAGCAGTATTGTTAATTTGGTCTGTTCTGCACATCATATTTTTAATAATCTGTGTACATAAAGGTCTTCCTGGTCCACCTGGTCCACCCTGCTCCACCTGTTGTTCCAGTGACATGAAAAACAAGATTACTGAAGGAAGTAGTCGTCAAATTTACGCATGGAGAGGTAGGAATAATGCCACAATGAGCCAGTGGACCAAGGACCGCAAACATGATATGAGAAGCTGTGTGATTATTAAAAAAACAGTGTTGGCTGACCTGAAGAGTGTTCAGTTGCTTTTGTTCACTCTATATTCGATTTCAGTAGTAGTTAAAAATCACTTGTTTATCCACTATGATATTAAGCAGTGTAACATTCACAGTTCTAGTTGTTTTACCACAAAGTAAAATCTTTTCACGTCTCTCCTCACAAATCAGACTGGTCAAAGGCATGATTAATGCCGAGATTTTAAAAGCACAGAAGCCATTCTCCTACAGAAACAAGATTTAAGACTGTTATTTAGATTTTAATTTAAACTCTTTGATTGTCTGGATTTGTCTCTATTTTATTTAGTCTCTTAGTTTCAGTCATGTTGATCTTAAAGATAAGTTCCCAACACACTGGTCATAGAGGTGTCCATTAGCCTGATCGACAACTGTTCATCCATTCATCCATCTTCTGATTGTTTAGAGTTAGAGTCAGAGTCAGGGTGATCACTGATGATGACTTAGACCTCACAGGGTTAAAATTAATAGCTAATAAAACAACACAGAAAACAACAAGTTGCAAAGTATATATGTATGTCTGTATGGGTGGATGTTATGGATGGTGTGTGCTTTGTAACTGCTCTGAGATAAGGGTAGCAATTTATGTCTCTTTTTTTCTTCTTCACAGAATCACCGACACCACGTCCAGCTGATAACACAACTAATGTTTTGAATGTTAGTGGCACAAATATAAAATTAGGTTAGTTACCACTCTGAGTGATAAGAAGTCTTGTTTGGCAGACTAATATTTGACTAAGAAAAAGCATCAAACTCAACATCTTTTATTTCCTAGATTTTGGTTCTTTTTATCCAAACCACAGTCAAGACGCCTTCAACAATACCAAAGAAGAAAATGTCACAGAGGTCCCAGCAGGTGAGAGGTCCCAATCATCAGCAGGTGAGAAGTGCTGAACTTCAACAACAGTCAGCGCAGCCACGATCATTTGTTTTTTGTGTCACAACTGAAAATGCTGCAGAATTGTAAATGTCCTCTTTTTCCCTCCAGGCCTGCTGAGTGTAGCCTTAGACAACAACAGCGACTCCTTCAGAAATGTTACTGTTACTACAGTGGAAAGTGGTAAGAAAATGTCTGCTGTGCTTGCTATCAGTATTGCCACATCACTTCAGAACACAAATAAAAATGGTTGAATAATTGCATTTCCCACTCAGTTAAACCTTAAATGCGATCTTTTGTGCTTATTTCCATTTTGGCTCAAAAGGATTTGAAACTTTGGCCACATATACAGTATAATAGTGTATCTGGATTCATTTAAAACATTTATGGTTATGCTGATCATGTTTCTTTTCTGCAGACTGGATATCACCTCACCCAGATTACCAAAGTGACAACCTGACTGAAATCGACCCAGAAAATGTTACAGAAGCACCAATGAATTTATTAGCAGGTTAATATTGGTACTCATTCATTGTACACACAAATCTTATTTCACACTATACTCATTGTACTGGATTTCCTCTTTGATTCCACGGTGTTACCAACACCAGGTGAGCCGCATGATGCTGGAAAAGCTCTCTCTGATGAAACTTTAGACACATATTTGAAAGCTGGTAAGAAACCATTTGAGTGTCAGAGTGTCTCTGCTAAGATATTTAAGAGACGGCTGAATGTTTTAGAACTGACGTTAACAAATTCATTTATATTTCTGCAAACGATACATTTACGATCACCTAATAACTGGAGACACAAAAACTGGTGAATTATGTGATTTTAAATTACACACGATATGACATAAAGATCGCTTGCTGTTTGTAATAAACCAGCAAGTTTCTTCTACAATTATGATAAATTGTGTGTCCAATCATCCAGTGACACATTCTACGTTCCTTCTGCAGAATCACCAACAGCACATCCATCTGAAAACCTCATAGATGCTTTGAATGTCTCTGACCCTGAGAAACTGGACAATAAGACAGAATCAGGTAAATGATCAAAAAAACTAAATTTGAATATATGAAAAATGTATTTAAACCACACAGTTTAAACCCCCCCCCCCCCCCCCCCAAAAAAAAACAAACAAAAAACCCCATTCTAGACCGTTCACCGTTTTATGAAGATTACAGCTACAGCACAGCAATTCTTAGAAACCCTGAAGTCATCACAGAGGCAGCAGGAAAATTAACAGGTATTAAACTCTAAAACATCCTCTTTCTGTCACTTTAGAAGTGCTTTCACTGTATAGACCCCAGTGATGCAGATCTAAACAGTGCTGCATTTAAGGGCAGCAGAACTGTCAGTGAACAACAGTAAAAACTGGTGTGTTTTAAAAATGCTCCTGTTGTGAGTGTACGGGCTCATACTTGGTTTGATTAGTTTTACTGGCTGCAGATACTTTATTCGTTCACAATCATTCACAAGCTGACGTTACAACTGACTAACAGACTGTGCACTAATATCTTTTAAATGTCTTTGAATACTTACCTTAGTTATATAGTATTATATTATCACTTCATATTTTTAATCCATACTTATTTTACTTCATTTGCTTTCAGATTGTTTTTTAACACTTGTTTTTAATCCTAATGTGATCATACTGTATTCTATGTTATTGAGCTCTATTTATTTAAGCAACTTAATCATGTCTGCAGTGTTTAACTTGATTTTAACTTCTATGAAAAAAGATTTTTCCAATTTTGGGATTAAAATAAACTGCAAATTAAATTTTTCCTAAGAATGAAAAACTGTTTAAAATACTTGCAGCAGAGTATGAAGTTGAGCTCCAAATTGAAGCAATTAACTATTCGAATATATAATTTTTCTAATGTGTGGACCAACTTCTCTTTCTTACTGAAGAATCACCAACAGATGGTCCAGCTGCAAACACCTTGTGATGGGTCGTTCGCGAACGAAATGGCTCTTAGAGCCGGCTCTTTGACGTGAACGACGCGAGCCGGCTCCTTATCGCGAGCCGTCACGTGGTTTTTTTTTTTTTTTTTCTTTCTCTCAGCCTCTCTCGCACTTTTTTCCGTTTCACTCTGCACGCGAGCCTTGTGCTTTACGCTGGGCAGAGGGGGGAGGGGCGGTAGTTACACTCAGTAGCACAGGAACAGAGCCAGAGAGAGAGAAAGAGAGGCAGGGACAACAACATTAGAAAGGTATAGTAATCATCCACAACTATTTTCGGTTGCAGATGATAAAGGATTGAGAAAGTTTATTCATGCAGGTCCATATGACAGAGAATATGCATGTTCTTTTAGTTTTCATATTATAATTTATATTTAATTGTGTTGTGGTTTGCAGTGTTTTGTGTTCTTTTCACTTTAAATTTGTGAAAGGAAAAAGCTGAAAATGTAAATAGTTAAAACTTGAAATGTGAATAGTTGATTTTTGTATTAGATGATTTATTTATTACATTTTATGTGGAGTGAATAAATAAAAGTATATTTACGGTGGCCCCTAGAGACAAAGCACATACAAACTTCAAATCACGTACGAACTCTGAAGCATGTACAAACTCCAAAACACGTAAAAACACGTACAAACTCCAAAACACGTAAAAACTCCAAAACACGTAAAAACACGTACAAACTCCGAAGCACGTAAAAACTCAGAAGCATATAAAAACTCAGAAGCACATAAAAACTCAAAACACGTACAAAAGAACAACAGAAGTGCTCCAGGATGCTGGGCGCAGTGTTGAGCCTTTGTTATCTTGTGGCTACACAAGCCAGCAAGTACCAATGACCGGATTTGGTGTGTGGTAATAACAGGTAAATGAACTTTTTTTTAAATTATTTGAATATATATATGAGTGCCTGTGTATAAATACACAAACAATACACACATGCTTTCAATTGTGTAATTTAAGTGATCTAGTAGCTCTGCTTTGGAAGTTCAGTTCATGCTAGAAATGTGTTTTGGAGTTTGTACGTGTTTTGTCTCTAGGGGCCACCGCATATATTTATATATAAACATATATAAATAAAACCACTTGTTTTTACGTTAGTAATTCCTTTTGTGCATAATTTTATATTATTGTTAATAATAAATTAATTAAAGCAACAAAACAACCTGAAGAGCCGGGAAAGAGCCGAAGGAGCCGGCTCTTTTTAGTGAGCCCAACCGAAAGAGCCGGATCTCTAAAAAGAGCCGGAAATCCCATCACTACAAACACCAGAGGAGGTATGAACATTTGTAACCCTTCTGACACAAAAATCCAACACAAAAAATTCACCAGGACTGATTAATGACAACATTTTAATTCCTCTAGACACAAAACCATTTATGAACAACTTTAATGATGCCAACACTGAAAATGTTACAAATGGACCAGTACAATTATTACCAGGTAATAAACCTTGTGCTTTGAGTTATTAACTGCATGTCCTCCTCTTGTTGTGCTTGGTATGCAAAGAAGACGTGTTGAACTTTGTTGTCTTCTTTTCACAGCTCCACCTGATGCAGATTTAAACAGTGACTCCTCTAATGGCAGCGAGACCTTCATTAAAGCAACTCTGAAAACTGGTAAATTCAAGCTGTTTAAAGTTCAGTGCTGTTTTATGTTTCTGTAGTAACTGTTTTGGGGTGGTAAGAGCTTTATCTCTTAAACATCATTAATTATGAAAATATATAGTTTAGGCTTTTTATTTTTTTTATCTCATGAACAGTGAGATTTAACCAGGAGTGAGAAACCAATTTTTATATATTACTTGTATACAAATCTAATGTGTGCAGCAGAAATTGTAGTTACATCTTGTGTTTCTTCCTGAAGAATCACCAACAGCGTATCCTCTTCAGAAAGCCACCACAGATGCTTTGAATGTCTCTGAATCTGAGAAACATCTGAGCATGAAAGTGAAAACTGGTAAATCAACCAAGACTGCAAAGGCAAACATAAGTGTGAATATATTAAAAAACAAAATTCAACCTAATACTTATTTTTTAAAATCATAGAACCAGTAACATTTGATGACGATGAAAGCCAGGGGACCTTGAATGACACAGAAACTAAAGGACCAGTAATGCTGTTAACAGGTATGAAATCATTGCTTTGGATTATGAAATATCCTATTTGACTTTGGTTATTATTTATATAAAATTCTTGAACTTTATCATTTCACTCTAATCTTGAATAAATATCCAAAATGATGCCTGAGCTGCTGACAAAATCAGGAGCTATGCTGACTCAAGGTTCAATATTTAACTAAACCTTAAATATCTTAACTTTTTACATTTAGTGACAAGAAGCTCAAGCTTATAAGGACTGGTTGATTCTAGTTGGTGTGCCAGCTCTTCTAGTAAAAGTTTTCTTTCTTTTTGTAGAATCACCAACAGAACATTCACCAGAAAAATCCAGAGGTGCTTTGAATGTTTCAGATGCAACAACAGAACTTGGTAAACCTCAGATGAGACAAACCTTAGTCTGACTACATGAAGAGAAAATGCTAAAGCCATTTTTTTCTTTAAATTTTCCAGAGTCCTTAAATTTTGATCAAAATGACAGCCAGGGCTCCTGGAATGATACAGACACTGCAAATGTCACAGAGGGGCCAGTAAGAGTATTAATAGGTAGGAAATCATATGCTTTGAATGGTTAAGTTACTTCTTTCATAATAAAAGTTCTGAATGTGGCTCCAATTTCACTCTGCAGCCCCACGTGATGCCAACATAAAGAGTGATACATTTAATGGCAGGAGAACCATCATTAAAACAAGCACAATAACAGGTAAAAAACTGCCATACTGTATCTGATTCTGGTTATACTGTTTATACGTGTACTAACTCACTTGTATCTTTGTATCTGCAGTAACACCAACTCCACATCCAGCTGAAAACACCAGAGATGCTTTTACTGTTCCTGGTTCTAAAAAGGATGCAGATAAAACAATAGAACCTGGTAAAACATTAAGACACTAGAGATAAACTGAAGTCTAAATATATGAAAAAAAGAGAAAAAAAACAAGAGAGTAAGCACTCTACTTTGTTTTCTAGAGCTAAAAGAGGCTGATAAAGATGTTGCCTTCAATGTTGCTATACGAAATGCTACAGAGGCATCAGTGACACGATTTATTGGTAAGACTAACACACTCGTTAGTCTCATAGCGTTATTTATTTATATGGAATATTTTATCCTATTTATATTGGAGTCTTGATTTTTGCTGGAACATTTGGATGGTATGGTTAAAATTTTACATAAACACCATGTGACAGCATGGATTTTTGGGCCCCTAAGTACAAGTTAAACATCATTAAAGACCGTGGCCTACCCGCGTATTGATCCTGATCATGTCCATGTGCTTATGACCACAGTGTACACGTCTTCTGAATGGCTGCTTCTAGCAAACTGGTTAATTGACATGACTCGTCAAATGGGCTCCACATTCACCAGAACTCAATCCAATGGAGCACCTCTGGGATATGTTGGGTGGGAGGTTCACATTATGGATATGCAGCTGACAAATTTGCAGCAACTGTGTGTTGCTATCATATCAATATGGACCAAAATCTCTGAGTGTTGTTTACAATACCTTGTTGAATCTATGCCAAAAAAATCAAAGGTGTGAAGGAAAAAGAGGGCCCAACCTGGTGCCAGTATGTGCCTAATATGGTGTTTTTGAAACTATAATATCATTAGAATCTCTATACACTCTTTCATTTTTTTTTTCAATTTAAAGGTTCACTTTCTGAAGAACTGGATAAAAACAGAGACACTTTCAATAACAGTGGAAACGTCAATGATAAACCCATGACAACTGGTGAGGAATTGCCACGTGTCCCATTTTGACCTCAATACTGACACTTCACTTCACACCTCACACAAAAATACAAAGTAATGATCACTTGCTATGACTCAAACATCATTAATATTTACATTAAAAATGATCTTTCATTTTTTTTTCAGATTCTTCAAATAAGCTCTGGTCTGATAATAAGATCAGTGTGACCACTGGTGACAAATCAACAGAAAGTGGTTAGAGACTTGCTAATTAAGCTTCAAATCATGCCATTATCTAATTACCTTCTACTGTATAGTTTACTGAAATACAAAAGTGTGTGTGTGTGTGCTTTTTTTTGTTTAGAGTGTATTATTAAAAACATAAAATGCTCAGAGAAGCCCACTGAAATGGAAAGCACCTATGGAGCCTGGATGTCAGACGCGTCGCAGCTGGATGAAGATCAGTACTGGGTGGCCGATCATTTTTCAGGTGACTTACACAACATCCATGAATTCTCACTTCATAACAGACTTTTGAGAGTTATTTGATTGGATTTAACGCAAGAACTTTTTGTCACCAGGTCGACATTTGTGGGAATATCAGGACCTTTCAACATCGCAAAACACTAAAAACACTATAGACACCAAGAGGTTCTACCAGGGGTGTGGCCATGTTGTTTATAAAGGATCATTTTACTACCACAACGGCGGAAAAAACAGACTTATAAAGTAAGTGCTGCACCATCTGCACCTGTCTTGAGGTGTTTGATGCCTGCAACATTTATTTAATGGTCAATCTTTTAAATTTTTACAGATTTGGTCTGAAAACGAAGAGAACGCAGATTCTGACCATGCCAGACACCAGATATCACAACCTGACTTATCTTTTTCGAAACTCAAAGACATACTTCAAGTTTGCTGTGGATGAAAGTGGACTGTGGGTCATCTTTGCCTCAAACGCAGATGACAGCACACTGGTCGCAAAGCTCGACGATGACACATTCTCTATAGAGTCTGTCATAAACACCACCTACCCGACAGCTAAAGCAGGAAATGCTTTCATTGTGTGTGGGGTGCTGTATTTCACAGATGACAAAGACAGAAGGGTGACATATGCCTATGATTTAAAGAAAGAGAGTCCTGTGGATGCAGGTTTTGACATAAGATCAGGTAATGGAATCTTAGCTATGCTGTCGTACTATCCCAACAAAAAGATTTTGTACGTGTGGGACAACAAAAGTGTGAATACCTGCAGAGTTAAATTCAAAAAGACCTAAAAATAAATAATCAAACTCTATGACATCATGCAGTTGGCTTCACAAGGCATTGTATGATTTAGTTTTGTCACAATATACAGGTAAATAATTGCGCAATTTTTTTAAATTTTTTTTATTTTTTTTGTGTCCCGTTTGGATCTTTAGCCATCAGAATTGTTGTCTTAAGGCCAAGAGAGATGCCAAGCGGATTTATTTTACCAAGTGGATCATCATGGCCTTGCCATATTGGTCCATTTGATTGACCTTTATTATAATTATGAATTTATTTTATTTTCAGTTGCTACAAAGCGCAATTTTTCTTGATGTGTGCTTTTCAGTTGAATTTGTTTGTGAAAAACAACAAAAAACCAAGGATGAATAGTATTCATAGCAACGTATATTTTTGTATTTTTCTGTAGACAGACTTCTGTACTGAAAGTCTTATAATCCGGTCAAATAAAAGGTGTGTGATACCTCTTTAATAATAATCAGGTTCTGCTGTGTCAACGTGATATTTAGCATTTTTCACTTCTCTCGAGAGCCTGCCTTAATGAGTATGTGCATGTGATAAAGCTATCTGAATACATGATGGTGGTGTACAGGTGGTGGTGGACGGCAGAAGCTCACAAGCCAAGTTTTGTCCAGGAGCCTTAAGAGATGACACACTGGAACAGCTTTTACAGCTAACTGTGCAGCTGGGTTGAGACATTTGAAATCAGACTTTAAATGTAAATTTATATGAGTCGTTTTTGTTTGCATGTCTTACTTTGTACAACTGACTGGGAGAAAAGTTGTAACCTTACACATACACTCATTGGCTACTTTTATAGGTACAATTTGCTAGTACCGGGCTGGACCTCCTTTTGCTTTTAGAACTGCCTTAATTACCATACAAATGTTGCAGTATAAACTGAGAACCATTCAATCAGGTAATGTTTTTTCAGATCTTCTGTTGTCCAATTTTGGTGAGCATTTGTGAATTCAATGTAGCTTTGGTTTCCTGTTCTTAGCTGACAGGAGATGCAGTCTTGAGTGTTATGTTTTGCTGCTGAAGCTTCAAGGTATGCTCTTCTGCATACACTTGGATGTAACAAGTGGTGATTTGAGTTACTGTTACCTTCCAATCAGCTCAGAGAAGTTTGGCCATTATTCTCTGACCTCACATTCATTCACTTATATTTAACAAGACATCTTGTGACAGCCGTCTGTTTGAATGATAGTAGTATACAGTATTTCTGATGAAACATGTCCCTAAAATTAGTAGTTTTTCCGTTATCCATATAACATCCATGACAAAGTGTCATGGCCCCTTCTTAAAACAAAAAAACAGCTTCTTGTTTGTAGCATACAGTATATTTCTGATGAAACATGTCCCTAAAATTTGTATTTTTTCTGTCATCCATAGATAACGGGCATAACTTCTGATTTAAAGTTCTGTCTGTCTTTTATCAAGCTGCTTTAACAGGGTGAAGAATTAGCTGTGCAGAAACAGCATGACATATGAAACGGTCAAGATAATCATACACTTTTTTTTTTCACTTCACAGACTCGATCTCATCAAGTGTCCCAAAAAACCTTGTCAGCAAAACAGTGACACAAAGACAACTTTATATAGGACTGCACAGTATTTTTTAACCCTCGGGCCCTTCCACTACATATAGACAGACAAATGGCCCTAACTTTGAGTGGCTCTGGGTTACAGAGGCGGACACATATCACAAGAATCCATAAGTGATGTACTGAACTATAAAATCGCAAACACTATTGGATAGCGCAACAGGAAATACACAAATTAACAAGAACACTGCACAGTATCAAGAACAAAGACAAAATAGTGCATATTTGCCAATAACACGGGTGATGTCAAACCTAGCCCATATTTCTGAGAGTATTTCTTCATTTCTTTCTTTGTTTAAAGTTACATGCATTTGGCTGCGGTCGTGAGGTCTCAGAATCTGCTATGTGAGCAAAAAAGAGTGACAAGACCACAGAATCGACGGCTAATAACATCACGGAGAAGCTCGCAGCTATTAACGGGAGATTGAGAGACCAGTGTCGGAGTGTTAAAAACAGCTTGAAATTCTCAAGTACCATCATAATGCGGCTACCCCTTCGGCGCCAGCTGTGGGCTCAAGGCCGGAGCTCAAGGCCGGAGCTCAAGGCCAGAGCTCAAGGCTGGAACAGAACAAAAACTCCCTGATAACGACTTGGTTGAGTCTGTTCCTTCCCATTCCCTACAAGGCCACCTGGGTTGGCTGGAAGACTGTTTACTTAGCCTGGCAGGGCGAAGGACACTGTCTCAGCTGAACTATGGACACGCACACACATACATATACTGATACTGATAAGCACTCACTGACGCATCACCCTCCCTACCCCGGATCCAACGCCACCTCCAACGCTTACCTCCCCCATGATGTGGACATCGGGTCAGCTGGAGGCGCAGTCGAGAGATTGCAGCGGTCCCAGATCAGGTGTACACACTGGAACTCTTTCCCATGTTGCTTGTCTGTGTTTATTGTGTTATGGTGTGTTGATACCTGTGCATTCCTGTATTATCCTTTTGTGTTGCACATTTCAATGTTTTTTTTCCCTCGCTACCTGGCCTGACCTGTCTCCCCAATGTGATGTTTGTATTGTATGTACGGTCGGCAAGGTCTGTCATCTCGGTTGTGGGCAAAAGACCTGCAACTGACAAATAAAGGCTATCTCATCTCATCTCATCTCATCACATGCATTAAAATGTCAAACTAACTCTCATGAGTACCAAGGCTGTGTTAAACTTCTACATAATAATGCATACTGAATCTGAACTGAGCCTATCAAATAACAAAGTGTGACTGAAACGACTGTTAACAGGTTATAATGCTAGATGTGATATGTCCCTTAACTACCAAACGCAACTTAATTTCACAATATCTTTGTTAACGTTGCATATTACTATGTTGTCATGAACGCACCACGAATCGCGCTATGTTTGAGCAGATCTCAAAATATCTGGATGGGTTTTGAATGCTCTGGCACGAATGAATCCACCATGCTGCTGACACCTTGCACACTGTTTTTAACGCTTCCTTTGGGGAAGGCTAGTTCGCTAGCCGGGTAACCAACCTAATAACCTAGCTCATAACAGCAGGCGTTACATCACTTTAGTTCGTGTCACACCTGTGAAATAACGGTCTAAAGAAGTTGACACTTTTCAGTCCATGTAACAGGCACTGTGGCATTAGCATGACACACTGACCTTTCTAGCTGTAACAAACGTGCAGAAGCTTTAGTGATTTATCAAATTTGTGTTTCAGAGAGGGGCTGTCAAGACGCGACTGCTTTCAACGCGCACTGTGAGTAAAACTGGAAAGCTAGTTAAATGTTGCTTTGTGTTTCGTAGTTAGTAGTTTTAAATAAGCTGGGAACGATACCTGCAAATTTGTTTTTCTTAGGAGTCACTCTGCTTATTAGCTCTGCAGCGTCGGCTGCTTGTCATTTCCTCTAGAAGAAAACGCTTAGTGAATTTTGTTAAGGCCTAGCATGCGAAGCTAACAGTTACCTATTTACGTAAGCTAACTAGATAGAGTGTTCATAAAGGGTACCTTTATAGCATTAGCATTGCGTGATAGCTTAAAATACCAACACCTTTTCGTGTGGTGTACAGTGTAAATATTTAGACTGTAGTGGCGACTATCTAGTCTCGTCAACGAGCTGCTGTGCTAATGCTAACTGTGACGTTGGAGTATTGAGGCGTTAAACCGGCCTGTCTTATTCAGCGCAGTCTGTTAGCTGCACGATGCTAACTTGACACTTTTTTGCTTGTTTAAGGAGTTTGAGACAGAAGAAAAGATGTCCTGTCCATGTGCTTCGGCTGCCAGGTTGTTCCTAAACACTGCTAACAGAGGTACGAAAGGGAAGACGCACACACTCCCTGCCCTACAGCTGCGTTAAGCTGCATGACATTGAGCTATTTGCTTCAACTTGTGGAATCAGGGCCCCAGCTGACCTAGATTACTGTTTGTTATGACAGTTCTGTAGCTAACGTCAACAGGAGGTAAAAAGGTAATTCATGACAGTTTAGAAGCTAAAGTTAGGACAATGTTGTCACATCACCTACGTTTTCGTATTTCAGATTTTAGACCAACAATACATATGATTTCATGACAAACAACAAAAACATAAGGAGCGATTTTACCCCATGTAAATACAATGCTTGCATCAGACCGTGAAGTACTGCTCTTAATAATATACATGAAATAGAAATATGGTCTTTGGTATTATGGTATTTATGCATTATGTAGCCTTATAACATGTAATATTAGACATGTTGTTAAAATGCCCCTTTTTAAATCTTTAAACGTTTCTAAAAAACATTTTTGTTTTACTTTTAACCTTTATTTGCCCATTTCCCAGACACACGTGAAGCCTAATTGAAAACTAAAAGAAAATTTAAGTGAAAATATTATGCCCTCTTCCCCCAAAATTAATGCTAAGGACACTATGCATTGTATAGGAAAACACAATTAAAATCATATGTAAATGTCATTAGTTTTCAGACTTATGGCTGATAGAAATCTAAAGGGATGTTGCTTTTTTTAAAATTTTTAAAAAATTTTTTTAACAGGACTGTCGTGCTCTCGGATTCAGTTGTTTTTTCTGAGTCGTCACGGGTTTCGAGAAACTCATTTGCCTCCTCGAGTACGTGTGAGGTCGTTTTCAGAGACCTCTGTCTGTTATGGCTCTAAAGATGGGACAACCAAGGATGGTGGAAGTGATGGTGGAAAGGTAATCTTTATTTGCAACATTTTGTAAATGTGGACGTACACAACCTAGTTAAAGCAGTGGATGATAATACTTTAATTTAACACGTGCTAACACAGTTGTTTTTACACAGAAGAGCCTCAGTGAGGGGAAGAGAATGTCTGGCTCCGGAGGATCGGGTAAGGGTGGAAGCCAGCTACGCTGCCCTAAGTGTGGGGACCCCTGCACACATGTAGAGACCTTTGTATGTGAGTTCACATATTACTCTTCAACAATTATTTACAAATGGTCTAACTGTTGAATGATGTCATGTCATGTTGTGTCAGTTGTGGAAATGTTTGTGTCCCAGATGTTTTCTTACGATATAAAGTTGTTGTTTACCAGTTGTTAAAAAAAACAAACCAAAGTAAATAAACTGATTATAAATAAATACATGGTATTATCACTGCTAGAAAACTAATGGTTGCTGAATAAATGGTTGCTGTTACTGGATTCCTCTCAACATGGATGATGAGCAGGGAGAAAAAAAGATGAATTAGACGTCACTTAAATTCATGATTTAGTGTTAAAACATGTTAACATCAACTTTCATATTTCTCTGTTACACAGACCTTTGTGCATGGAAATAACTATAAACACTAGTGTAAACACAGGAGATGAATAGTGCACCACAAACCACCACTTCAAGTATTTTCCTGGCACAGCTTGTCAAAATAAAGATGTGGATATAAACTGTGTAATGTCGGTTTTATTGCTGTCTCAGGAATGTTTTAGAGTTTGCGGTGCCACATAAACATTTTGACTCATTGCTTTAAACCAAGAGGGGCTGGTATATTTGTTTTTACGACTTTCTGACTTTAAATCGGCCAATCATAGTGAGTACTATCAATTAAAAATCACATTTACATCAGCTGTACCTGCTTTATTAATTTTTGCCAATCTAAATCTACAATACACTTTCCAGACAGAGAAGTGGTTTATGATGTACAGTTCGTGAGCTGTTTAACAATTTATCCTCTTATAGACCACAGGGAAAAGGTGGAGGTTTGTTTTGATGCTCAAATTAAAACAAAAATAAAAGCTTGAGAATCAGGTGTTCCAGTTAGGAGGATAAAACCTGAGTTGCAGGTAATAAAGGTCTTTATAAACAAAGGCCTAAGAAAAATCAATATCTGGGTTTTCATTATTTCTCAGTAAGACAAACAAATGCAGAAAATGTTGAGCTTTTCCTGTTGTCTAGGGGTAGATGGTCGACACCACACTAGTCAGTCAACACATCTCAGAAATATTCATGAACTATCTATAGCTTACAGAGGAAATGAATATGAGCAGCTACAGGAAATCTGATGGGGTTATTGGGGAGTTTATTTTCTTAAGCCTGTAATGCATGCGATGAAGAGAACTGCTTGTTATGTGTTAGATTGTGATTGTCCTTAACTGGATCTTAAATGAGCATGTGTTGACTGTTATTGGTAATCAAAGCTGAACAGTATTCAAAACAACGAAGGATCAAAAACATAATAAGGTGCAGTTTTTCACTTTTTCCATATTTAGTTTAGGTTTCAGCATCAGTGGGATTAATGCATAAATTTATGTTGAAGTGTCTTTAAAAATTACTTCAGCTTGGTTTAAAAATGTCTTTAATACTGTATGTGGTGTTTTTTTTTTTTTTTTTTTTGTAGCATCAACACGATTTGTCAAATGTGAGAAATGTCATCACTTCTTCGTGGTGCTGTCTGAAACTGACTCTAAGAAAGGGCTAAACAAAGAGCCAGAATCTGCTGCGGAGGCAGTGAAACTGGCATTTGCACAGAAACCTCCTCCACCTCCAAAGAAGGTAAGAAACTGAAGCAGGAAACAATTTGTCAAAACAAGCTTTTAACATTCGATTGGGAATTTGATTGTGTTTTTCTCCTGTTGTGAAAGATT
This sequence comes from Maylandia zebra, assembly GCF_041146795.1. NCBI lineage: Eukaryota > Metazoa > Chordata > Actinopteri > Cichliformes > Cichlidae > Maylandia > Maylandia zebra. The sequence goes on along the minus strand of NC_135173.1, from coordinate 15,926,142 downwards.
TTTTTTTTTTTTCCTTCCCAGATATATGCCTATCTTGACAAGTATGTGGTTGGCCAGTCCTATGCAAAAAAAGTGTTGGCAGTTGCTGTGTATAATCACTATAAGCGCATCTACAATAACATCCCCTCTGGGAGCCGACAGCAGGTGGAGGTGGAAAAACAGCCATCTTTAACACCTCGTGGTTAGTGTCAGTCTTCTCTGCAGACACGGCATCATTCTGCATCTAAGGATTTATTTCAAATAATATCGACCATTACTGTCTGATGGAAACCATACTTGATTTTATCTATTTATTTATTTATTTTTTAAAGCTTATGAAAGTCCTTTTTCGGTATTGGTAGATAGTGCCGAGCTTAGTCAAATTTTGTGTGAAATTCTTGTCTTCATTTAAAAGCAGAAACACGATCCATAAATGAACAAGAGCTGAAATGTAATATGAATCTTTAAAAAATTTTTTTTTTTTAATGATTTCAAAACTAAACCTCAAAGTGAAAATAGGCTGTGCTGAATGTCTGTCAAACTTGGAGTAGAGAATTGGTGAATTCTAAGTTGAATTTGGACACAGCAACAGTATGTCCTAAAAGCAAAGCTCATTTAAATAAGCTGGTAATAAATTAACAAAATATGATCATGCAAGTTTTCACTTTGAAATGTGTTCATGCAAATGCCAAAATAAATAAGCAGACTTTAATGTTTGCCACATTGAAAACAATAATGGTAAATGGCCTGCATTTGTATAGCGCTTGTCTAGTCCCTAAGGACCCCAAAGCGCTTCACACTACATTCAGTCATTCACCCATTCACACACACATTCACACACTGGCGATGGCAAGCTACATTGTAGCCACAGCTGCCCTGGGGCGCACTGACAGAGGCGAGGCTGCCGGGCACTGGCGCCACCGGGCCCTCTGACCACCACCAGTAGGCAAACACGGGGTTAGTATCTTGCCCAAGGATATTTGGCATGCAGCCAGGAGGCAGCCTGGGATTGAACCACCAACCTTCTGATTAGTGGCTGACCTGCTCTGCCACCTGAGCTACAGCCACCCCCAATATTAAGTATTGAAAACAATATTAATATTTGCATGTTAAGAGTATCAACGGTTCCTCTTGAAACGTCCTTACAAATAACCGTAGAGAGGTTACAGCTGTGGCCTTAAGTTATAATCTGTATTATTTGGCATTTGTTCAATATTTATCATATGATTTCATAAAGCTCTTTTTCAGCAACTGCATTGATAATGTTATAATGGTAATATAGCAATATTAGTATTAATATTGATTTAAGCACTTTCACCCTCTCCCTGTAGAGCTAGAGATGAGAAGACGAGAGGATGAATACAGGTTCACAAGTAAGTGACTGTCCTACTCGCTGTTGTCTTTTAGCACTTTTGAAGTCACTTAATCAGCAGTTTGTTGTTTTTAAATTGTGCAAATGCCAAAGTGTACAGACCGCTGTGACAGTCAAGGGTTTTTTTGCCTTTTTCAGAGAGATTACATTTTTTATGCATTTATGGCCGTGTCCAATTTAAAAAATGATGAACTTTGAACTAAAATGATTAAGGCATTTTGTCAACATCAGATAGTAGGGTATATTTCCAGTTTGTAACGGTGACCTTTTGTATAAAATAAAACCTAGAAATTGAACCAGTAAAATTACACTTTTCAATGATTGACAGACCAGACAAGCAGATGAAGTTGACCTTTGACCGACTTTCAGATGTTTGCTAATTTTAGTTGAGCTGTTCTCAGTAAGTCACAGTGACACTGAACAGGGTGTGTGTATTTTTAGCCCATGTATGGGAACTGTTACTCTACACAAATGGTTGCATTCATGATCAGTGAATGGTATATTTGTCTAACAGTGACTCAAAGGAATCCATTACATCATTGCATTGCATTTTAGTGATTTATGAAGCATAGAGTTTTTACAGTTCTTTTTAGTAATGAGGTGACCTGTCCGGTTGGCTTGTTGTTCCAGAGCTGTTGCAGATTGCAGGAATCAGCCCTCATGGAAATGCTCTCGGGGCGTCCATGCAGCAGCAGGCGAGCCAACAGGCACCTCAGGAAAGGAGAGGTGGGGAAGTGTTGGACTCTACACACACTGAGATTAAACTGGAGAAGAGCAACATTATTCTGCTTGGTCCAACTGGTTCAGGTAAGTTTGGTTTGTAATACTTTTAAGCTGATTCTGTCAGATACACTGTGCAATGTGTTTGTATTATGTCCTTCTCCAGACAATTTTATGATTCACATAAATTTTCACAGGAAAGACATTGTTGGCGCAGACACTGGCACGTTGTCTGGATGTTCCATTTGCAATTTGCGACTGCACCACACTAACTCAAGCTGGATACGTGGGAGAGGACATCGAGTCGGTTATTGCCAAACTCCTGCAAGATGCCAACTACTCAGTGGAAAAAGCACAGCAAGGTGGGCAGAGGGACTTTATTTACAGAAGGAGTTTCCAGTGTCAGAATGATACGTATGTTTACTAAGTAAGAAACTGCCTGTTTTGAAAACACTGAGCACAAGCAGCAAGCACCAGCAGTATCTAACACAAACATAATCTCGTTCCTCCCCCTCACATCCACCCAACTGTTTCTTTAATGTTAACATGCAATTAATAATAATATTTCATTTGATATAGGAAGTCTCAAATCATTACCTAAAATTAAGACAAGTGTTGGATTAATGAGAAAATATTTGAATGTCACAATGTTTACCATACAAACCATTGTTGTACAAATGAATGTACCTGATTATTTACAGATTCATTTATGGTGACCCTAAAAGAAAGCAATCACAGTGGTATTTTATAAAAACAAGGCCTCAACTGCGAGACCAAAACTCAGTAGTAATTAGATTAGAGGACTGGGAGTAGATAAGATTAGAGTATAAACAAATTAAAATGGTACCATAGGACTCTTGTATGGAAAATCACTTTGTGAAGCTTAATCATTGAGAAGATTAATGCTGTTTCATTTTCATATACATTACTGAATTACTCTGCTACAACACATCTAAAAACTAGAATGCTTTTTTTCATGTTGCATCCTTTACTGTGCTAAAGAATGTGTTTATGGCTTTACTATGTTGAATATACTGACAAGAAGAGGAACAGGTTTAAATTAATTGGATTTCAGGTTAAATTAACAAGTTAGCTTACACATGCACTGTACTCTGCACTGCATGTTTCCAAGCTTTCAGCATGAATACTGGTGAGGTGTATGCACCAGAAAGCATGAAATTGGAAGAAAATACTAAGCAGTTATCCACAGAAAGCTCATCAAAGACAAGAAGTGTCTCAGGCAGTGTCTTTGTAAGACATTAAGCTTTGTTCTCCTGTTTCATGTGCAGGTATTGTGTTTCTGGATGAGGTTGACAAGATTGGCAGTGTTCCTGGAATCCATCAGCTGAGAGATGTGGGTGGTGAGGGAGTTCAGCAGGTTAGTGTGCAATCTTTATGCAGCAGTTTGTTTAAAGGCTGCAACAAATTATTTTTGATTATACTTTTATTTAATTTAGAGATCATATGTTCGATTTATTCCTCCTTGTTAAAGTTTTAGGACAGTCCAGGTTTTTTTTTTTGGTTTGTTTTGTGCGAACACAGACAGATTTTGTTTACATTTATGACCTTGCGGTTTTCTGTTTGTTGTCCTTTTCATTCTGTATTGGTCAACTGAGACTTACATTCACTTTTTCTGCTCTGTCAGGGTTTACTTAAACTTCTGGAGGGTACAGTTGTCAACGTTCCTGAGAAAAACTCCAGGAAACTGAGAGGAGAAACTGTGCAGGTCGACACAACAAACATACTCTTTGTTGCATCTGGTGCCTTTAATGGACTTGACAGAATCATTAGCAGAAGAAAGAATGAAAAGGTAAACTTGACAAGGCTCAGATGTATTGCACGCCAGCAGGTGTTCAGCCTGTTTGTTATTCCTGCCTTTAAAATGTTCCTTGTGTTTCATATCTGTCCAGTATTTGGGTTTTGGAACTCCCTCTAACCTGGGGAAAGGGCGCCGCGCAGCTGCTGCTGCAGATCTGGCAAATACCAGCGGCGAGACAGACACCGTAGCAGAGATCGAGGAGAAGGACAGGCTGCTGAAGCACGTCGAGGCCAGGGATCTAATTGAGTTTGGAATGATCCCAGAGTTTGTTGGCCGTCTTCCCGTTATCGTTCCTCTGCACAGCTTGGATGAAGACACGCTTGTCCGGATCTTGACTGAACCACGCAATGCTGTAGTGCCCCAGTACCAGGCTCTGTTCAGCATGGACAAAGTAGGAGTTCTAATATTGTAGTTGCTGCAACGCTGTGTGGGTGGTGGAGGTAGACATTCTCATATTTGGGCTGCTGTGTTTGCACAGTAAGGTTTTCTTGAGTCAAAATACAGCAGTGTCCTCTCAAATATCTGCACACAGTCCTTTTATTTATAATACAAACACTTTCCAGAGAGTAATCTGATGCATGTACTTTCTTGTTTCACTGGTACCAAAAAATCATGTCTCTCTAAACACAGCCTCTATTTCTTTTGTTAGATCAATGTACAGAAACATAATACATTTGTGTTTGTGACTTAAATGACTTGATTTTTAGAATTAAAATTAAATGGTCAATATCTGTTGTTTCAGTGTGATCTCAATGTGACTCAGGATGCCTTGAGGGCAATAGCAAGAATGGCTTTGGAGAGGAAAACTGGAGCTCGTGGCCTCAGATCCATCATGGTATGTGATTTTTACAGAAGGTGCCAAACTTAGGTTTTTATTTTTTTTGTTGTGGTGTGGTGTAAAGTGAAAACTTGTCTTTATGCACAGGAAAAACTCCTCCTTGAGCCCATGTTTGAGGTGCCCCACTCTGACATCATGGCTGTTGAGCTGGACAAAGATGTTGTCCAAGGAAAATCCCAACCCAGATATGTCAGGTCAGTACCTCTCCTCACAGTTTCGGGGTAGATGGGTCATGCTAGAGATCAGTTTTCTTACACAGAGTACATGACGACTCAGTAACTGAAACTCGACCTGCATCCTTTATTTGAATTTCAGAACTCCTGCCAAGGATTCGGCAGAAGAGGAATACGACTCTGGCATCGAGGAGGACAACTGGCCTAGGCAGGCAGACGCTGCTAACAACTGAACCATTTTACCCTAAAGGCCACGCTGTCGCAAATCATTAGATCACTATGAACCTTTTGGATACCAAGTTTGGTACCAACTCTTTTATTAAAGCCCCTGACGAATAAGCTGTGGACACTGGTGGGGAGGGTTTTTGTGATGAAGTTAAGAGAGTGTAACAGCCTTGGGTCCTGTGCATCAGATGTAGATTCTATAGTGGTGCACTCACAGGGTGGACCTTAAAATATTTCAATCTCTGGGGATTGTTAACATTTTATCTATATAAAGATAATGAAATTTTATTCATGGAAATATTTGTAGCTAGTTTGTTTTTCCTTTTTGTAGTGAGGGGTTGTAATGGCAAGGGAAGCAAATGGAAATTATGGGATCATACTGTACACTTGCAAACATGGGATGCTGAGAAAAGAAAGACCCGATATGATGTTAACATGTTAGCTGATGCCTCATCAGGGCATCATATTCCATGAGCACATCAATATTTTGGATGTTTTCTTTTTCCTTTACCACCATTGTAATAATGGTGCTCACAGTGAAATCAGCTGTAAATGTTTAGGCACGCTGCTTAGGTAGCATTTGTAAGCAGTTTGTATGACATGTCCTCTAATTATTAAAACATATTGTGAGGTATAATGCACCAGCACACTAATTACAGCAGGTGAGACACAATGGTGACCTTTTAAACAGCCAGAATGGTTATTTTCAGTTTTTGGCTTCCTCCTTTAGCACACTTTTTAGGGAATGTATAAGTGTTTACTTACAGACCTGTCTCACAGAGGGCTGTTTCACAAAGCTGGTTAGCCGGGTCACTTTGAAGTATCAGTGAAATAGCTTCTGAAGTTTTGTTTTATAAAAACTGAACCGTGTTCAGATGCTCTCTTTCCTGTTAATGCTGGCTGCCTCTCCAAACCTGCATTGTCAAACACCCCTCAGAGCAGCATGGATATTTTTTATTTTCCTTGTGGTTGCCTGGTTGGTTGTTGGAAGCTCACCTTACCTTTAGTGATGTAATATCCTGTTACTAAATGGTACCTCAGTACACGTCTGTAATCAAGCCTCTACTTAAATGCTCTGACTGAACCATGCTGCTGCTGTCTTTAAAATGCTGTTTGTGCTTTCAAACTAGATTAAACTAGATTTGTTCCCCCCTTTGCTTGAAGCTTCATTTTATTTTACTAAAGTTTTCAGAGGTCTGTTACAGAACCTGTACCCCCCTACCCCCAAAATATTGTGAATCTTAAATTTATTGTGATTGTTTAAAGTGTACAAATAAAATGTATATCTCGGTACAATTTTTTAATTGTTCTTTCATTCTCATTTAAGTTTGAGGTGCGAATAAATGAATGCAACAGACATCACAATGTTGCGATGCACTGTTAGGCTGTCACCTTTATGTAATCAGCTAATCTCTGGAAAGTATTGTGCTGTGCTTTGTTTCCTGATACCTCAGCATTTCCCTAATCCTCCTCCTAGTACACAGGAAAGTCACAAAGTGTCCGTACAAAGTCTTTAGTGTGGCCTTGAATACAGATGGAAAATGATACAATCTGCTGAAAGGGATAAAATAGTGAAGTTTTAATAATAATACTTATAAATGTTAGACAACTGTATTTGTTTTTCAAAATATAATATGTATAATATGTTTTGGTGTTACATGGTTTAATTTTGATATGTTTGTTTGATATATTTCTAATGGCTGTATGACTGTGGGATTAACCTCCTAGGACCTGGCGTCCACATATGTGGACATCACATTTTGGGTTATTTAGACCAACATACTCAATTTTGCTCTACAAGGGCCTGATATCCACTTACGAGGACATTATACTGCTACTGTTCTAAAATTTTAAACGAATATCTTCATTTGTGGCTCTTATTTTTCTAAAAACAAAAATAAGGTTAAAAAAAAGAAAATCTGGTAATTCTTTGTTTTTACATTCATCGGGCCCTAATATGCCCAAATATCAAAGAGAAATTAAAAATGCATGCCGTTTAAGAGTTCGGGTCTTAGGAGGTTAAAGCAGGCACCTGAGGTATTGGTAAACAAACTCAATGATGTCAGAGGCTTAGTGGCGAAGGGGTTTATCGCGTCTGCTGTCTGTGAGTCATTTACTCCAAACACTTGCCGATTGTTTCAGAGGACCGTGGACCTGGAAGAACATATCTGACCAAGGTAAAAATGTCAAAAGGTAAAACTTTCTTTTAAAACTTAAAGCTGAAGATACAGGAGATCTTCATGTCTTCTGATGCAGGTTGGTGATTTGAAACATTTTGGTGGTGATGAACATGCTGGAAGATGTCCCGTTTCAGACCGAGCTGGGTCCACTGGAGGAAGAAATGCAGCTGTTGCCTGCTCCGGACATTACTCTACCAGACTGCCGACAGATAATGAAGGAAACTGAGGTCAAACATTAAAAAAACATTTCAAAAAATTTCTCAATATAGAGCCTGTGTGTTCTTTCTTGTTCAGTATCTGCTTGCAATTTTACTTTCTCAGTTTAATTACTTTAAAATCCAGTGTTTGAGTTTTGGAGTTTAGCAAAGCTTTTTTTTTTTCTTCATTTTAATGCACTTCTGAAGTTACAGATTCTAATAAGAGTTTAAACAGTGCTGAAGACAATGTTCTCCTGAAACAATATGCACACTGTAATGAAGGATTAAGTTCAAATAAAAAAGCTAGATTGGGCTTTTACTGTGAAGTTGAAAATGGTTTTTATTGCACCTTATTAACATTACTGGTATAGGTCTTTTTCCCCTGGAAGAAAAGCACAGGTTGTATGATAAAATTTGTATATTTAGGGTCATGTCCACACTTGAATACTACACAGTTATTACGGTTTTTAGTAACCTCCACACCTGTAAATGTCAGCTGTGGAAAAGGCTAATGCTCCAAATCTTTATAATTTTTCTGCAGTACGGATTCAACCTGGAGAGATGGATTTTAACTGGCCAGCAGCCAGTCTGCCAGGCTCCATCCTGCCCACCTTACTGGTTGATGTTCAGCAGCCCTAAGGAGAGTCACAGAGTCACTCCCAGGAGCAGCGATCAGTGGGTCCCCAACCCTCGGCCCCGCAGCCACAGCTTGAACTCTGCAGACGCTCACTGGCTGCGCCATCGCACCGTCAAGTTCCTCGTATCTGACTCTGATGATGAAGATGGTTATCATGAGGACAATGAAATGTCCTCTACTGAAGATGCCCCTCACCTCATCAATTGCAGGGAGCGGCCCCGGAGCGCTTCACTCAAAGGCCCAATCTCCAGAGTCAAAGACATGCACTTTGTTGCTTCCCCTCACAACTGTAAGACTGGCTCAGCTCAGTGTTTCAGAGGTCACAGGGGCACGTCTTCTCCCCAAGAGTGCAGACAGCCTCTGCGTGTGCTCGAGCAGCACAGATCACAGCAAGCCAGCCCGCTCCCTCAGGGCCAGAGGAACATCAAGAAGAGGCAGCGCTCTTCAGGCAGGAAGTTCTCCCAAAACACACCACCCGCTGGACCTTCCCCACCGAGGCAGCAACAACGACCCTCCTCTGCAGGGCCTGTTTTAAAAAACCGCAGAAAGAAGGTTGGTTTTTCTGAGAGCGTCACATAACAATATAATACTTGAAGCAGGTAAAGCTGTTTTCTATTATTTGTGCCTGGTCTTCCCTTGTCATCATCAGGTTCTGACGAGCGGTGTGTCTCGGGGGGTTTTCTTCGACTGTGCAGCAGAGCTTTTGACAGCCCTCAGCCAGGAAGAGAGAGAGTTACTTGAAACAATCACTGAGAAAGGCTACCCTTTAAGAACAGCTATTCTGGCGCTGCAGAAGACAGGCTATAGGAGCCCTGAAAAGGTACGTAACACACTGGGGCTAGAACATGCCGTTTAATGATTGCATTTTTCTACGAAACTGTGAACTCTTAAGTCTGACTGAGTAAATTCTGACTCGAAATTAAAACTTTTAGGATAGAGCGGCACAGTGATACAGTAGTTAGCACCAAGAAGGTTCAAATCTACTAGCCAGCTGGAGCCTTTTGTGTTGAGTTTACATGTTCTCCTGCCTGTGTGGGTTCTCTGGCTTCTTTGCACAGTCCAAATACCTGCATGTTGGGTTAATATGTGAATCTAAATTGGCCATAGGTGTGAAAGTGAGCATGAATGGTATCTGTCTCTTTGTTAGCCCAGCATCACAGTTATGAGTGGTGGGATAAGATATATGCTATTGTATTTTAATTAAAGACACTGGGCATCAAGTCTGGCCTCAGGTGCTCTTACTACTGAAAGGCCCCAAGGTATATGTCGAGTCCCCAATATGCTTCAATCAATCATTCAGTCCAGGTTTGGAGGACTGTGTGTTTAAAATCTGGAGGCAGAAGGGTATAAGTTAGTTGGGAGACATCTATAGAGGGCTAGCTTGCCCCTTTCCAAAAATTACAGAAGACATTCAAGCTTTCCATTGAAAAACTGAAAGACGTGCGCAAACTTGAGACATGTATCCTTTTTAAAGATGAACAGAAGCCCAGCCACGCGGTCTTGGATGGTCTCCTGAAAATTAAGCTATTTTCCAAATGAGCTGTGTCTCAACTCTACAGCATCCAACCAAATGTAAATGATCCATCCTCAGTCATTCCAGGCAGATTGGCATGTAAAACTGGATTGGTAAACATTCACAGTATCTCTATAAATGCTCAGCACACCTCAATTCAAAGCTGTCCATACTTCTATCCAATTAGATTAAGTAAAATATTCAAAGGCACTTCACCTCTGTGTGTAAATTTTTGAACAGAGCAAGGAACCCTATCTAATGAGTTCAACAAGTTACAGTAACAGTTTATAGACGTTTTGGGGTAACTAATTTGAGTTTTTCCACCAAGGCATTAAATAGGGAACTCCTGGGGAACCAATCACCATGAAATTGGTGATCAAAATAAATCTTTATTCTATCCATTGTCCTGTGGATTAACAATATCACATTGTACTATGAATACTTATAACTCAAGTAATGCTTTTTCTGAGCCGCCACCAATGGCCTGTTTGTTTTGTATAAATGCGTTTTTTAAGTATTTAAAAACCAATACACACATACTTAAAAAAAAAAAAAAAAAAAAGTAATGGCATCAGAAGAGGTTAAAGAAAATACAGCAATCACAATTATCCCTCACCTAATTTGCAATACTTGGCAAACCAATGTTTTTCTAATGCATTACCGGTAAACATAAAACACATCTGTAAAGGAATAGTATGTAGGTCAAGCTATATCCTGTATTCACATTCCCAAACGTTAATGAATAGACTTCATAAAATTGTACACAGAAATGGATAAAATTCATGCTTTTTCTGCTATCGACAGGTGTTAAAATATCTGGTTACCTGTGATCGTCTGTGTCAGCTGGGTTATGACCAAGCACAGGTGGAAGAGGCTTTGGAGATGTTTCAGAACTGTGAAAGCAAGGTAAATCCAGTTTTTCCAAGTCAGCACCTGTCACACACTATTGTACCTTGACGTGAAGGAGCAAAACAATATCTTCTTTTTCCAGGCTGCTGAGTTCCTACGCCTGTTGGCTCAGTTTAACGAGATGGGCTTCCAGCAAAGCGCAATCAAAGAAGTGCTGCTTGTTAATGAAAATCACCGTGAGAGGGCTCTTGAGGAGCTCATGACACGCATGGCTTAAATAAGTCATCACATTTCCAGTGAAAAGAAGGGAAGGACTTTTACATCCACTCACTAGAAGAGCACTCGTGAGAGCTCAGTTCCTCCAGACCAGTCCCCTACCTATAGTTTTATAGAAAGAACAATACTTTACAATTACAATGATAACTCTGGCAAGGATTTACCTCTGGCTGAAATCAAATACTGCGTTTTGGCTTACACTCAGCTGAAGTAAAACCATGTTCAGCTGAAAAATTAGGGGCAGGAATGATGGGAAAATAATAGCCACAGAGAACAAACTGCTTTTAAAACGTTTATTTACAGGTTAAAGAAAAGAATAAAACCACCCTATGTTTGGTTTCTGATAAGCAAAATTAGCTGTCAATCCAGCTCGAAAAAGAAAATCATGGTGCCACTTTCCAATTTAGTAAAACAGTAGTGCCGTAGATAACAGATAATATTTAATCTAAGCCAAAATAGGATCAAATAAAAAGACATCGTAAAACTTTTAAAATGCCAGAGAAATGCAAAGAGCAGAGGAAACCCTGGAAAAAATTCTAATAAAGAGAAATGTTGACAAAATATTTACAGTTTTTTGTAAGAAGTTCCCTCTTGTTCATTGTGTCACCAAACTACCCCTGAGGTGGGCGACCCTCTGTGCCAGAGCAGCTCTGTTGAACCATCACTGATGACTGACAGTCGAGTTCAGCAGTCCTGACTTTACATTCGATTTAGAAGACTTCGTGAGGTCCCTCTGTAAGAAACAGTCCAAATTAATGTTTTCATATTTAAAAAAAAAAAAAGAAGAAAAAAAAAAAAGAGATCAAAGGTAAAATATTTGTGTATCAACATGGTTTTCTCACATGACAAATTAAGTAGATGTATTCACTTTGGAAACCTTTAACCTCATGATGACCAGATTTGAGTCATGTGGTGGAAAGTTTTAGCTGCAGCTCAGACAAATAAGTCATTGAAACTTTGGCATGACAGGATTTTTTTTTATTTATTTTTTATTTATTAGTTATAGCACAGGGCCGTAGCCATTTCAATATTTTTTTCATAAGACCTAGTGTACTTTGACTTTTTAAATTTATACATTCATTGTAGACAGATTCTTTTGGCTGTCCCTTTATTAACAGGGGGTTGCCTCAGTGGATGAATCAGTAACTTTGATTGTATGCCGGCTGCCCCTTCTGACGCAATCCCCCTGCCCGCTCTCCCAGTGGATGTGTCAAACACTATATGTATACTTATATGTAAAAGGTGGTGGTTCGTGTAAATCTCAATACAAATAATCAACATTTTCTATATATTAATTACTGCTGACTGTATGACGAAATTTGGAATAAATGTATTCAAACATTAAAAGATGGCAGACAGCTTTGTTTCTTAAAGTCTTGTCATCATGTTATAAATGATTTTTGTAGCTTTTTCTTTGCATCACAACTGCATAATGTGGGAATTTCATCTGCATTATAAAATACATGTACACCCACATAGCAAGAAATTAAATAAGTTGTACATTTGGTGGTAAACTTAAACTGTGAGCCAAATGTTTAGTCTTACAATAATCTTTACCACTGAGTTGACTAAACAGATGTAAAAACCCCATTTACCGCAAATTCCGAATAGGAGCCAGCAATAGAGTTAAAGGTGAAGGTGTGATCTTGAGTATCCTGAGACCTTAGTGGTGTGCCACTTGGAGTGTTTCTATTAAGGTGGGAGATATTTTCCTTGTTTCGCTCTAGCGCACGGGGTGCCTTTCCATGTCCAGGGGTTCGCAGGCCAAGACCCTACAATGAGACCAACTAGAATGATGATGTGTTTTGGCAAGCCCTTTCATTTTAAAGACTATATAGGACATTATGACAGATGAGCACTTTCACCGTGTCCAATATCTTGACATACAAAATAATGCATTTGATATTATGTATATTTATCTTAGTTAACGACACTGGACTTGACTAGTTGGGTAGAATGATTATCAGTGTCAACGTCTGCATCATATTCAGAGCACACTAAACTCAAACGTTGACCAACATTGAGTCTAGATACAAACTAATGTAAGAGGTTTTACCGTTTCAATATGAAAATAATGATGATCAAACCTGTCTAAGATACTGAACAAGCCAATCTAATCCTGATGGTTTGACTGTCAAAAACAACATGAAGCACAATACCTTGCTAGCAGACAACGGTGGTTTCTGGGTGGACGACAGGCACATGGTCCCACTGAGGCCTGAACTCAGGAAGCTGGTTGGAGTGGAGAAAGTTGAGGTGCCATTGAGCTGAGTGGACAGGGCACACAGGCGTTTCAGTCAGTGCTCACGTTTGACATTAACACAGTTACAGAAAAACCACAGAAATATTTTTCTTCTTCAGCTCTCAGCGAAGGCGGTCGCACTTTTCTCCTCTCCTCCTCACCCTTATCTTCCCTACTTAGCCTATGTCCTTGTCTTGTGTGCATTACTTTCCCTGGAATAGCCTCACACTGTCGTTCTCTAAAACCTAAAAGAGAATTATGGATTTGATCAACTGGTCTCTGAATGCTATTGACACCCTTTTCTCAACGAGAAATCTGGGCTCGGGAGAGCCTGAGTGCCCTGGAGGGACTTTCCCTGCCGGATACACGATGGACGGGTGGCAGAACTGGAGGATCATGTGCCTGGCGGGACTGTCTATCGAGGACGCTGAAGATATCCATCTATTCGGAACCGTGATAACAGGGTTCATGCTGATCGGAGTTGGCTTAGCCCTGGTTTATTGGAGAAATAAGAGAGCGGAACCGGCTGTTCAAACCCCCCCCAAGGCTGCCCGCTGGAATCGAAATGGAACGAGGCGCAACCTCTCACAACGAACGTAATATGGTCAACACCTTGGAGACGCTTGCAGCTGCTGTGAAGGCTCAAACAACACCATTGAGCGTATGGGGGGAAACATCAGAGAGAGGCCTGCTCAAAATGAGACCCTTGAGTGACAGTTGGAAAACATCGCGGAACGGATCACTGCAGTTGTGAGGTCTCAGAATCAAAAGAATGATAACACCATGGAACAGAAGTTTGATACCATCATGGGGAGGCTCGCGACTCTCCAACGGGAGATTGAGAGACCAGCGTCGGAGTCTTAAAGAGCAGCCTGAAAATTCTCCTGGGCTGCTCGCATGGAAATTAACAAAATCAACATGAACATTGCGGATCCCCATCACGGCGCCAGCTGCAGGCCCAAGGCTGGAGCCGAACAATCACTCCCTGATAACGACTGTGTTACGGCTATTCTTCCCATCCCATGCAGAGGAGTTTTTTTGTTTCCTGTTCTCATGCTGTCCTACCATGGAAGCACAGCATGAGTAGGGGTCTCTTTTTTCCCCTCTTGTACTTTCCCCACTGTAGTGTACATTTCAATGTTTTTTTCTCTGATTCTACCAATCTCCGACCTGTATCCCCATGTAATGTTTGTGCTATATGTGTAAGGTCGGGGGGGTCCCATTTCACTGCAGGGCAACCTGCATGTGACGAATAAAGCTTTGATTGATTGAGAAAAACCACAGAAATATCTACCCATTTACCTTTTTCATTTTTCCAGGTGTTGGAGTCCCTCCTATCCGCCTTTTAGACGGGGTTTTCACCATCGTTCCATACAGCATTTCCTCTTGCATCTGCTTAGTTTTCTTCATTTGCTATTTTCCAAAGAACAATGCATTTAAAGAAAAAAAAAAAATGCACTGGCAAAACTACTGCTACAGGGAAGTGAAAGTCACGACAGAGTGTGTCACAGCAATAACCTCACATACCCTTTCAAGCTTCTCCTTCTCCTTTTCATTGTGGTGTTGATCCCACTGCTGCTGCACATAATCGAGGAATTTCTGTCCATTCACCAGAAAATCTTTGCCATGCTCCTGCTCCCAAACGTCGATTTGGGCTTTCAGACTCTTTTCCAACTGAAAACAAGCATAAGTTTTTATGTTGTCACAAAAAGGGGCCTTATTACACTTACTTCTCTTATATGTACACTTTAAAAAACAAACAGACACCACTGTGAAACAATACCAATACTTAATAATGAGGAGGGAGTCTAATGTGAGAAAAATCCCTGTGAGCCAAAACTCAAGGCTTCAAACTGCACTCAACTGGTTTTTTAAAGACCGTGTGGGCCTGAAGTAAGGTAGGAAAGATTACATCCAGTCATCACGGACATAATGTCAGAGTAATTTTGAGCATTTAATGATTTGCTCTGAACTGTTCTTTTTCCAGAGAAAATCCCAAAGCAGTTGAACTCACACGATATACAGTTGACCATAGATTGCAAGGCAGAAATGCAGGGCCACCCACCAGAGGCCCTTTGCTGCATGTGTCCCCTGACTAGGCTATCTAAATAAAGCCCATTTTGAACAGCAAAATGCGCATTTTTGGATTAGTAGAGCTCAGCCGATTCCCTTTTAACAGCTTCTGCACTGACAGTGGACTTTCAGATTACATCAATTTCTGAAATGCTTTTGATGAACAGACATATGCACCTGAACCAGAGAGTGACAGTCATTTAATATCCCCATCTGTTGGACAAAACCTGCAATACAGCAATGGAGTTTTTCTTCATCTCCTTTTATTTGCCAATTCATCCAATATGACATCTTTGAAATGTCTTCTAAGAGAATATCTTACAGGCTGGCATCTGCTTACAGTAATGCTATTTTTACTGAAGCAGCATAGAAATTCTCACCTTAGGCAAACTTTTCTGCAGGTCAGTTCTCTGCTTCTCTTCTTTCAGAAGGTTCCCACCCCTGTTGTTGAATCTTGAAGGGTCATTAGCCTTTTTCTAAAAGGGGAAGCATACAGCCACATGTCACCATGCCCAGAGATAAGCATTTTAAAAGCTTCCACAAAAAACTTAGAGACAGCACTCACGTCAAGCTCCAAGTACAACGTCCAGTTGTCCTGCCATTTAGTGACTCCCTCAAAGAGATCTTTGTGGTCCTCATAACACTTCTTCAAGGTCGTGATCTTAGCCTCATGTAGATTGAGGAGCTCTTCTGTGAAATCATCTGAGTAAAGAAAAGATGTACCAGAACAGTAACGCCCTCTGTGACCTTTGGTGCATATGTTTGAAATAAAGCAGTCGTTATTAAAACAGACATTCACCATCATGGAATGGAGCAAAAGCTTGTTGCTGTTCGGGGCTGTAGAAACATTTATTCCATAGGAGGGCGATCTCTGCTCGGATGGCCTCAATGACACTTTGCATGCTCTGCATTTTCAGCACCTCTAGACGCTGGACCTCAGCCTGGAGCTAGAAACACAGGATACACATTATCAGAACCTTTTACGAGGGCTTAGAGGATCTGGGTGGAAAGTAAACAGACACATTATTTAAAATTATAAATCAAAAGGTAGGTTTGTACCGCTTCCATGTTTCTTTTCTTTGTGTTGATCATATGCTCTGAGAAAATTTCCCTGTCCTCTTGGGGAATCTGAAGCCGTTCCCAGAGCTCCTGGATCTTAGTGCGGTAACCTGAACAAAGGAGCTCATTCTCAGCCTTGCGGTTTTGCAACTGGAAGAAGAAGAAATCACCCACGTTATTCTATGCAATACCATAGACGGATCATATTAGAAAAGGAAAGATCACAAACTCACTTGACCGAGGAGGAGTTTGAGAGCAGCAATGTTGTCATTCGACAGGCAAAATGCCTCTTCATCCTCACAAATCACATCAGTCTCAAAACTCGTCTCTGGCTGCTGCTCCAGATCATCCATGCATACAATGATCTCCTTTTTGATGCTCACAAATTCCTTGCGACGATGCTCCTGCAGTGACGAGACAGGTTACAAACCAAAAGCAAAAACTGTAATATTAAAGAAACAAACAGAAAATCAAAAACACCTTCTCTTTGGTGAGATCATCAACGTAGGCCCGATAGCTCTCTAGCTGTGTCAATGATGGAACAGAGTCCTGGTTGATGCAAAATGGGGTAGTGCACATAACATCACACAGCTCTCGGTCTTTGACAACGAGGCCTTTAAGCTCTTCCATTCTTTGCTTTTTGTGCTCCTTCATCACCTCCAGATGTGTGCGGCAGTTCTTCTCCATCTGCAACATGCTGCAGCCATCCTCCTCCTGCAAAGAAATCCAAAAGGTAAGGCCTAACACAGATCGTCTTGTTGGTTATAAAAAAACAAAAAAAAAAAACACTCAGACACACTTCTCAAATGTAAATACCTCAAAAGGGGCCATCTGAAGCTCACTATACAAAATACTGAGTTCCTTGCGACAAGACTCTATACTTTTGAGTACTCTCTTCTTGAGCTCCTCTTCTTCTGCAATCATGAGGTCCAGCAAACCCTGAAGGCAAGAAAAACCAAAGAGGCAATTGTATGATTAGTCCTACAAGGCCAAAAGGTACCATAATGTACACCAGTGTCAGAACTCACTTTAATGTGCTTGTGAACATCATTGGTTCTTTGTAGGCGCTGCTCTTCAGGAATCCCTATCTCTTCCCAAATATCCTGCAACCTGACCAGGGCTCTGTTCAGGTAGGCAACAGACTCAGCAGCGTGGACTTCACTGGAAGAGAACCAGATCCTCAAGTTTGTTAAGATACACTTTACCACAAAAGTTGAGCAATTCCTTTGTTGCAGCAGTTCAAAAATAAGCTAAATACAAAAAACAAACAAAAAACATAACAAAATGGCATAAAAAAGTAGAAAGGTATACATTTCAATGAAATAAAATACAACATGACAACGCAATACAAGTAAAATTTTAATTTCATGAAGTAAAAATAAAGTTCAAGAGCTCATCAAACGGAAAAACGTATCCGCTCACAGGTTCAGGGTAACCGAGTGTAAAGTGTGGTGGATACTGTAATAAAATAAGCTGGTGTACACAGAGGTTACGGGTGTGTATTCGGGGCTAACAATCAAATCAGACAGGTTTCACTGGGTTTTTCCTGACTCAAAGTGGCCCTCGGGGTGGGTGGGGGGCGGCCTGTACGTTAGCAGGACTTTGATATTTTAACTAGTGTTTCAATTACTCAAAATGTAAACAAAAAAGTATATTATTTTATACTACAGTAAGCCAGGGATTTTAAAACCAGACAGGAAACAGCTGTGTTAGCACCCGCAAAACCAGACGCAACAGCCCTTCCACCATCGACCGAGCAAACTAACATTTAAATAGTTGCAGACGGCGTAGCATATCCGTGGTATCCCTAATCCTGAACAATATGAGTGACCAAAAAAACCCAAATAGTAATGACAGCATAACCTAACGACTGCTCCGTCTCAATGTGTGAAACAGGCTGTGCGACCTTTCTCACAATTAACATTAAATGCTAAAGCTAATCAGCAAGTTTAGAACACAACTTACATAAACCGCTAAGAATTATATTTATATTCAGTACTAACCTCACTCTCATTTCGCCACCGCAGACAATTGAAATGTTTTAAAAAGAATCGTCCTGTTCCTGCAGACGGTCTTTTGACTCCTCAAATAAAAAAATCTAGGTTAAAGTCAGTGTAGTTGCCCGACTGCCCGTTCGTTTGTCGAGTGCATTTGAAATTTGGACCGAAACAATGCTTGGACTCTGATTGGCCGGTGAAATGACGTAGGCGGAAATAGCTGTGGAGCGGAACCAGAGAACTTGTAAAATAAAAGCTTATGCTGTACGTGCAACTTCTCCCACTTGTCCAAACGCGGGGCTGCAGCAGTCTTCAGCAAGAGGTAAATGGGGATACATTGCTTTAATGATTCATACAAAAGTGTTTGAAATGTCTGCAACAAACAAAATAAAACAAAACAAAGAAAAATAAAAGTCCTTCCTCTTAAATAGCCAGGTATAAGGACTATACTGACGAGTGAAGAAAAAGTTTTGTCCAAGGAAGGACGTTACATAGGTACAGACTAAATACACCTTTATAATTTACTCGCAGGTCATTTCGTAGCAACTATTGTACTTAATCTTTTGCACGAAGAGTGTTGTTGCGACATCTATTTAATTTAATATTCTAATGAGTTCTCTATCTTTCCAGAGAGGGACAGCTCTATTCTGCCTTTTTAACAAGGCTAGGAAGATTTTTATTTTAAGGAGTAAAACACATTTTTTGTTTGTTCAAAGACAGACCCAGTTCATTTGAATAATTTGACAAAAATAGCAGAGCATTATATTTATTTACAGCATTCAGAAAATTACAATATGCATTTTTAAAACATTTATTTGCAGCTGTCACTGATCTTTTACTCTTAGTTTTGTTCTTATTCACCCATAATTTGAGTTTAAAATTAAGCTGTTTATATAGACATTAGCAAATGTCACAGATTACAAATAAATAAGGAAGGAAACATGGTAGAAAAACAAACTGAAATTGTAAATCTACAGACAAAATTTGAGTAGTTTAGCATGATTAAAGACAGCGTTTGTTCCCTTGTCATTGAGGGTACTGACGTGAATATAAGTTTCTCAACACATTCTCACTGAACTGGTAGGTTAGCTTCTTCTTCACTTTTTTAATCTCTCCGGTTTTACCATAGTTTCTCAGAGCTCGAGCCATTTTCTGGTAGGTCATTTTTTTGCGGTTTCCTTTCTGAATACCCCAGTGGTTCGCCAGGGCTTCCTTGTGTTTGGTGGAGAACTGGAAGATGCCCTTGTCCTGGTCCACCCACCAGATACTCTCACTCATGTCGCCGTTTCTTAGCATGTCCAGGAGGAACTGGTACAGACGGATTTTCTTCTTGTTGTCTGGAGTGGAAAGTATAAGAATTGCTAAAGCAATTTTATTCAGTTTACAAGGTTTATGACTGAATGTAAGAAAAAAAAAGAGGTTTGAAAATACCCACTAGTGTCTCTCCTGAAGGAAGAAGGGTTATGACCTTCATATTCATCCTCGCCCTCTGATACCTCAAGCGGTGGACTGATTCCTCTCTGGTCCTCCTCTGAGTAGTACTGTCCAGGTGAGGCCGAAGGCGGGTACTGGTAGCACAGGGGTGAGGTGTAATATGGGATCTTTAGGGGAAATTTAAAGCATGTTTATGCACAGAAGTGACAGACCGGGCAACATTTTTTGTTTTGCAGTTATTCATCACCTGACATTTTCATTTAAACTCAGTCATTGTGTTAAAAGAGGAAGTTGCCGTGCCAGAATTAGAATTCAGTGCTCAGCAGTACCCAACAGTGCAGATGACATTTCAGAGGAAATATCCCAGACTGTCCACATCATGTGCTGTATTTGTGTAGATAAAATCACATTATAATCTTCTAAATCCCCGATTTAGTTCACAGCAGCACAGTTTGTTTTCATTTCTTGGCAGCAGTTGAATGATTCTGAAAGTCAGGAGCACGTACAGTTTATATACACAGTTATGTGTGAAATGGCTAATCCATTTGTTGATTAATCTGTCAACTAAATATGTTCATTACAAGTGTGTAGTAGAAAAATACCAAATATTGTCTGGTCTTCTTGGCCTGTGATTCTGCTTGGAGTATAGAAAATTGTTATAGGCAATTTTCTGACATTATGTAGGCTTCATAGTGAACGTGACCCTTACATGAGGAACATTTTAATGTCAAATGAATCAGAGTAAAGTCAAATAATTTACTGTTACTTCAGACATGGCTGTGTTCAAGACAGTGAGAATAATTACCAAAGCTTTAGGGTTTTTTGTTTTTTTTTCTGAGTTTCTTTTAATGTTTGAGGTCTTTTTAAAGACTCCAGTAAATGTATTCTCCCTCAGGGAAGAAATAATGAGCAATCAGACTGATGTGAGTCACGCAGTGTAGTAACAGTTGAGTAAATGTTTTTTTCATCACTGCCTAACATCACTGCTACATGTTAATACCTCAATCACAGTAAAACAAATTTTAAAAAAAACAACCCGGCAGTACACTTAAAAGGATTTCTCTACTTTAGAATAGTAGCTTGGGCAGTGAGTGTATCCTAATAGAAGGGGGTTCGTTACTTGTCAGGCCACTTGTCAGTAATTCCAATCACATCAATGGAAACTGTGTTTTTTCAAGCTACCATACATGGACTTACTTGTGGTGATGCAGACAGAGGAACGAGTGGAGGATCAAGTTGGAGGTACAGTGACTCACTGCCATAGCGGTAGGGTGGTATCAGCTGTGGGGGAGACACGGCCTGAAGCTCCGTGAGGGGATTCTCAAAGTCTGACGCCTGGACCCGCTCAGATTGGAAGGTCCATCTACGTTCTGAAAAGTGACCGAGGTTTAAGCACATGGCCGTATGATGAGTCACCTTCTAACACTGAAATCCAGTCTACTAACCATCGCAAATCTCCCCCACGCCGGTGAGGTAAGGGTACAGCTCCACAGACGGTCGATAGTTCTCTGCCTCATTTGCAATAACCTCCTCTGAAGCCTTTTGGGGGGGAAATATGAGATGTTGTTTCTGAAAAATTAAAAGTTTGAGTCTCTTTGTCTTTCCAAAATGTTTTCAGATATGATTTTAGAAGAACATAAAACAGACAAAACAATCAAATCAGCTGAATAAAGCAGGAGTGCAGATTATATACTGGACTTTACCATATGTTAACGGTTAAAATGCAGTGAAATAAGTATATCCTGTTTAAACACAAACAAAAATCATCTTTGCAGACATTAATAACAAATAAAGTACCACCTCCAGTGTCTTAAAGCTCTACTTTGGTCACTAGAATAACCTTCAAAGGTAACTGAAAACTCAATCTAACAGAAACCCACATGGAAAACAAAATACCTTCACGATGTCGCAAACTGAAATCAAAGCCTTATCTCCTGGTGTATGACATATACATGGTAAAAAAATCAAAAGAGATCCACTTACAGATGATATAACATAGCCATCCATCATGTAAACAAGGCTTCATGAGCTTCTTGGTTCTTTAAGCTTGTGGTAATTTTTAACTTTTTCTTATTGCTTCACCGATAAATACGGAGTGTCGCCAGGCACTGACTGCAGCACGCAAATGGGAACTGAAAGTGAGAAATAAGCTGGAACATATACAGTCTGCATTCATATCCAGTTGCTAGGTTCATATGGTGAGTTAGTTCCTGATGGCCATACACCATGTTTACATGCATGCATTAAAAGTCTAAAGCCCAGTGTGCTTTTTTTGTGTGTTATAGCACACTCTGAGTGCAAAACATCTCCACATGTCTGTGAAAACATTCACACCCTTAAAGAAGACGCAGTGAGAGGAGAAGGTTATCACATATTAAATGACGAGCCCTTCCCTGCTTCAACTCTTCTCTCTCATCAGTTCAACTGATGTGATTAGAGAGACATTAACTCTAATCTTTGCACTCATTCCTAACATGATTAAACTTAAAGATAATGCAACACTTATTTCATTTAACACATCATAATTGAAGAGGAAAGCAGGCTTTATGAGATTCTAACTCTCAATTACAATGAGTATGGTTTATTCACACAGGAATTTTTTAATCGCTACTGCAGGCAGCAGTCGAAACCAAAAGTGAAGTTTGGACCAGCCTTGTTCCTCTTTTTGTTTGGCATTATGGTTTCAATTGAGGAAGTTCTGACCATGAGATGAAACCAGTGAAAAAAAGACGGAAAGAGCTGGACTCACTTTGTCCCTGTAACTTGTCTACGTTTTTATACATACAACACTGAGATTTTTATAACCACCTTCTGACTTTTTTTTCTGGCATGGAGGTGGATTTTTATGACTTCTTTTAAAATAATCGAATGAGTCAAACATTATTACGCTGTGCTTTGACATCTTTGCCTCTGTTTAATGGAAACTTACCAGAGGCAGTCTGCTGGCTGTGATGAAACTGTTTCCTGTGAGCACACCACAGGGAGAAAAGCAGGTTGTTTGTCTGCATTTTTGTGTTTCACGGAACACATCAGCTGAGGTGCCTTGAGACATGGTCTATTAAAAGACGGCAAAGGTTCCTTTATTTTGTTTAACCCCAGAAAATCGTGTTTATGACGACTGCAAACCGTGACCCACGGTGCGTAAAGTGCAGGTCTGGGGCTTCTCGTGCTTTCAAATATTTGCTCTGTCTCCATCTACTGGAAAGAAACGTTGAACTGGCCAGTATCTAGGCTAGACTGAGTTCAGAGGCATAGAGGAGACAACCAAAATAGCACATCGAGGCCCAAATCTATTTATCCTCCGCCCCCGAATATGGCTCTTTTAGGGGATGCTTGACAAATTAGAGAAATGAGGGCTTCGCCGATTGATCAGCATTTCCGATTTCCAAGTATTGCCAAATTTCCTCCCCACCTTAGACACTGACATCAGCAGCAGCCAGGAGCGGAGTCCCGCTGTCCCGTGGAAATATCACGGCACAGAGGCGAGATACGCATGGAACATGGCTGCTATGAGGACTTTAACCGTGGCAGGTCTGTTTTTGGCTTTTTGCGCTTTGGGACTGATCGCGGTGGCGATCAGCACCGACAACTGGTACGAGACTGACGCCAGGAGGCACCGGGAACGCTGCAAGAATTACTCAAACAAAAGAAACGACCCCGGCTACATTTACATCTCCAACAACAACCTTCCGCTTCGGATGCTGCCAAAGGAGAAAAACGTTGAAAGAAAGGGCTCCAGTGTCAGCGGCGAAATGCTGCTGCGGGCTAAGCGGCACTTCTTGCCTCCTGCCCCGGCAATGGAGTCTCTCTGCAGTCGGCATTTCAACTCCACCGTCACCGGACTGTGGAGGAAGTGCCACAGAGAAGGGTTTGACTTGGAGACGGAGGATTTGATCTTTAAAGGTTTGGTGTCGGGCTTCGTGTTTTTGTGCTGTAACGTGTTTGTTTCGGAAGCTTTGTGTCGAGTGACAGGCGCTGTCGGTAACAATACTTTGTGCACGAATGCGCTATCCAAGGTGCTGATGCTGCGCAAAGACCCTCGAGGCCTACGCAGTATCGCACGGAGTACAGTTACAATGCGATCGACGTGCTGTTTTTTTCTCTCGCCCCAGCACAAAAGGGCAGCCTGTAGTAACAGAAGCCTCGGGATGCGTACAATAAGCTACTCCACAGTGGTGTGGGTGGATGGGTGGGCGGTGGTGGAGTGGGGGCTGGGTGCGTATTTTTGGGAGGTGGGGGGTGGCAGGAGCGAGCCTTGTGATATCCTCTTCATCTCGTCTCAGTGCTAATGTGAGACATCCTTTTTGTGTTGTTTACATCCACAGGATTGGTTCCACGCTGCACACCAATAAAATACTACTACTCATCATCAGAGCTCCCCAGAAATCTGCCAATCAATCTGACGAAGACAATAAGGCAGGATGAGTGGCACGCGCTTCGTGAGTTACCTTTTTTTAATCTGATGAATTAATGTAGAAAAACTGAGCACGCCCCCTGACATACACGGTGTTTTCTGCTGTGCCTTTTTTTTTTGCAGATCTCCAGAGGATGACTGCCAGTTTCATAGGAATGGCCATATCCATCATCATGTTCGGCTGGATCATAGGCGCTCTGGGCTGCTGTCAAGACCACGATCTGATGCAGTATGTCGCCGGACTTCTCTTCCTCATGGGAGGTAAGAAGTTCTTTACATAAAGAGCACTGCCCCGACTCACCGCAGAGGGGCGGTGTGGTCTTTATTAACCGTGGCGCATCAAAACGGGGGGATCAAATCGGGTTGCTGACTTGTTTCATCCTCGCTCTCTGGCAGGGACGTGCTGCATAATCTCCCTTTGCACGTGTGTGGCCGGAATCAACTTTGAACTGTCCCGCTATCCGCGCTACATGTTTGGCATACCAGAGGACATCAGTCATGGTTACGGCTGGTCCATGTTTTGTGCGTGGGGTGGACTGGGCCTCACGTTGCTGGCTGGCTTCCTGTGCACACTCGCTCCCTCCCTCTACCCCCCACAGGCCAGTGCGGTGCACAAGCCCAGACAGGAGAACGGCTGTGTGTGACAGGCCGCGGGCATACCAAACAGACACCTGTCTCATCTGTGAAACAGTGACGAGCCCTGTTCCAGAGACAGCTTCACCCAGGGACTCAGAGAGAAGAGAAAGCCTTCACTTAGCCAGGCACAGAGAAAGCATGGGACACTTGCTCGCACTCACATGGGAAATGATAAAGAGGTGACATTTGACTGAAGACGGTTTCAGTTCCTCTGGTGCTTTTTGATTTTTTTCTTCTGTCCCTCTTTATGAATAAACTGTTGAGTGTCATTGCTTGCTCTTCAAGAGGAGAATATAACAATTTCTTCTTGTAAAATCTGCTAGTTTGAGAAGAAAAACAGAATAAAAAAGAGAAAAAGATGCACTGGCAGGAGGTCAATAGCACAACTTTCAAATGGGAACTGAAGATCAAACCATGGACTTGTAATTCACATTTCAAAGGGCAACTGTGTATCATTATGTACCCATTCAAAACAAGATATGTACATGTACTTTATGAATTGTATGTATGCAGATGCATTTGTGTTTATTCAAGGAAAAAAAATAATGAGCATTAGACCAAACTGTGTTTGAGGGAAGTGTTTTGTTGTTCTTGAGGTCTTACCCCTGTCGGAATATTTTTGAAAAATAAAAGAGCCATGCAAAAGTATTTTTTTCCCTCCCCCCTCATGTAATGCACTGAACAGACATCATATAAAAAGAAACAAAAGCAAAAAAAACCTTTGTGGTTGTCTTATGTCTTAACATGTGTTCACTGTTATGCCAGCAGGCAGAAGAGGCCTGCTAACCGAGTCAAGGCGTTTACAGCATTGTTTTAAAACTGCAGCTGAATTTATTTCTCTTGGTGTTGGAGCTGCTTGCAGGCCACCGTTTTATGCAACCACTTCTAAATGCTTAAATGTGCAAATGTCAGTGGCCAAAATGTGCGTCAGTGACCAAAACTGAGTGACAAAACTGACAGAAATAAATCAGTCCAAATTTAATAGAACATGAAAGTGAAGTAATTTTTTTTCCGCCTGCATGCTTCAGTGGAAATTCAATCTATGTTTATAAACAGCAGGGCCACATAAAATGAGGAATGTCCGGATAACTTCATCCAAAGCTCTCGGATCACAACATGCTGACAATTCACAGATTAACACACTGATGTTGCTGATAATTTTTCAAGGTGTTTTTTTTTTCATGCGTACTAGTTTTAAGAAAAAAATTAATCGTTCTGACAGCTAATTCAAATATTGGCTTCACTCATTTCCTGAACTTTTGCTGCTCATCGGTGCTATTCTGTTGCTCAGATTGTGGCAATCTTCATCTGCAGTCTTCAAATAAATCCCTGTTGTTGATTAGGCACAGTGTTTGTTTACTTAAGTCACTGGAGATTTAAGTAAACAGACACTCTCCATCATAAATGAACAAAATATATTCAGTGATAAAATCATTTGCCAGAGGATGCACAGACTCTCTTAGTGGACCGTTAATTCATTGCAAAGAGCTCCTTTTTATTCCGTTAACAGCCCCTGGAAACATGAAAACATTTTTCATGTAAACAAACAGTAGTCCTCTGTTGTAAATGTATCTAACTGTTCAAACGAATTGTGAAGACTGGTTTGTTTTGCAGTGTTACAGTGTCTGGTATCAATGATACAAAGGACTGTGTGGTTAATGAGGAGGAATCATACATGTCCTACATGTGCCCACATCATTAAAAAGTCATCCGGTGCTGTAGGTGGTCTAATTATGCTACATACCCATGGCTTGTTGGCCAAAGTGCATTCAATTGCTTGAACTTTAAGTATGCTTTGCATTAAAAACCCCAACCCCAACAGTGACTAATACCATGTCAGATAAGTGGAGTAAAAAGCGTGTATGCTTTTCTCTATATAAGGTCAAATGGGACTCTGTGGAGTCTTGTGAAAAGAAAAGCTAAATGCAGCCCATGATTCAGTAGCTTGTAGCCAACTTTTCTTTACAGCGTGGCTTCAGTTCACTGAGGGACTCATTTATGCACAGCTCTCTTAAGGTCCTATCACAGCATTTCAAACAGGTCTGGACTTTGGGCCATTGCAACATCTTTGTTCAGCCATTCTGTTGAAGATTTGCTGCTGCGTTTGGGACCATCGACCTGTTACATAATGCAGTTTTACACCAAGCTTTAACTGTCAGACAGATGGCTTCACATTTGACTATACAGAAGAGTTCATTGTCGACTCATGACTGCAAAACAAGCCTAAATCATCACTTTTCCACCACCGTGCTTGACAGTTAGTATTAAGTGTTCGCTCCAGGATGAGTGCTGTGTATTATGGCCAAGCATCTCCACTTTGGTCCTGTCTGTCCAAAGGAAATTGTTCCAGAAGCCTTTTGTTTTGTTCAGATGCAGTTTTGCAATCCAAAGCTGTGCCGTCATGTTTTTTTCATAGAGAAGAGGCTTTCTCCTGGCAACCATTCCAAACAAACCACATTTGTTTTCCTGATTGTGATATTCATGAACTTTTACATTTAACATGCTAACTGAGGCCTGCAGAGTCTGAGATGTACCTCTTGTTTTGTTTTTGGCAGTTTCTCCGAGCATTGCACAGTCTGAGCTTGAAGTGTCTTGAAAGCTTTCCACGTGTGAATAATCTTCCTCACTGCACAATGATGAACTTCAAATTGTTTGGAAATGGCCTCATAACTCATCTCAAATTGATGGGCAGGAACAGTTCTTGGTATTCCATTAACACCCACCTGAATGCTGCAGACATCAAACTGCCAAAACATCTGGTTTTACAAGGGTGCTCACACATACAGATGATTAATTAATCAAGTGTAATCAAGTAATTAGTAGCACCTCACTGTGCCTTACTCTTTGAATTTCAGTGGAAGCAGTAAGAGTGTACTTAGTTTTCCATAGGCCTGGATGCTGAAAGTAGCAAGGACTATTTACTAAAGTACAGTTTGAAG
Organism: Maylandia zebra; assembly: GCF_041146795.1. Classification (NCBI taxonomy): domain Eukaryota; kingdom Metazoa; phylum Chordata; class Actinopteri; order Cichliformes; family Cichlidae; genus Maylandia; species Maylandia zebra. The sequence goes on along the minus strand of NC_135173.1, from coordinate 15,898,570 downwards.
GCCATTGTACTTAAATGTTGGTATTTTATTCTGGTTTATACTAAAATATATTTTTGAAAAAAATATTGTACTTTCCATTTCTCATCAATTAAGTAATGACTTTACAAATATAAAAAAATAAGACAGACTGATATACATAAATAGTTATAGTTGATCACCAGCTACTATAGAGTAAGGAATCAACTTTTCCAGTTACAGCAAAGTAATGCTTTTTCATTGCAATTAAGCAGTGAAAGAGGTCATCCGTCCCTTCCGAATGGGCTATTCTGCATTTTGTTTTCTTTAACAATACTTCCTATACTAAAATTAATTTTAAATGTAGGATTTTTGCTTACATCCCTGCATACCACACTGGTATAAGTGTTTCTTTTTTACTGAAGTTAAAGCTCTCACTTCTTTTCGTCTTTGACTTAGTTATGTTGTCTTGTTACATCAGCAACATTTGTTAAGGATGTAAATTAATTCTGCCCCTGAGTATGTGAAAGGGGGGGGGGGGGGGGGGGGGGGGGGGTTGGCCTTCAACACAGCAATCTGAAAAAAAGTCTTATCTCAAGATTCACTTTCCTGCTCTTTCAAGAGTCTTTAGCAGAAGGCAGACTTTGCTCAGTGGGAAATTTCTCTGTTGTCATGGAGCTGGTCCACTGAGATGTGTTTAACACACTGAGATGTGTTAAAAAACTTGAGAAGTTAAACAGTATCTCTATTTTTATTGAACAAGAGCTCCTTAAAAGAGCGTCAGATGCAGTTGAATCATATTAAAACGATCAGTTGTTTCATTGCAGTAATAATAACGGTAAGACTAGTAGCAGATGGAGCACTTAACAAATCTCTCCTTTCTAACAATAGCACCCCAGAGGCCTGTCATTTTCGGGTCAGAGTAGTTTCAGGTCGACTGTGGTCTGCATTCTTGACCTTTCTTTCTTTTTCTTAAGGAGAATAAATTCTTCAACAGCATGCTTAACGCTCGGGCAGTCGTGCCTCTAAGCAGCGTGGATCTGAATCTAATCTTGCGGGAAAAAAATATTTTCCTATAGGTGGATTTATATCAGAGCCAAAAAAGACAAATTAACTATGATGGGCAGGTTGCTTATGAGAGGTTTTGCGAATAGCTCCACTTTTACTAACACAGTGGAAATTTTGTCCAAATATTTTAATCAAATCTTGGAGCCCTGTACTGTGCCCCTGGAAATTAAGAGCTGTATAGACATATAGGGTTTCTCAGGAGCTCCTGCAGCTCTGGGTTTTTGCTGTGCTGGTCTGCACTGTGCTAAGAAAGAAAGAGCTGTTTTTTTAAAAAGGGGTCCCTCAGGGGAAGCTGGACTGTGAGGAAAACCAGACAGAGGAAATCACACCCAGTTGCGCCCATTGCAGCCCATCTGGCTCACTCACATCTGCATAGACATCATCTCTGTTAACAAAAAAAAGTAAGAAAGAAAAAAAGTGGGCATGCTTGTAGCTGTTACTTTGTGGTTGTTGCAGACGTTGGCTGGAATAAGAACATTTTACGGTAGTCAGAGAAAGAAAATACAGAGATTACCACCAAAGGCATTTGTGATATTAAATCCAAGGCACTTCAAATGAAGACTGCCTAACAGATGTGTTTATGTGTGACCCTGTTAGCCAGGGTTAATGCTTATTTTGGAAATTCAAAACAATTTTCCATCCATAAACAGTGTCTCTGAAATAAACTCAAGAGCAAAACAGGGCTTTTTTTATAGGCATATAAACAACTTGCCAGTTAAAAGCCTATTTTTAGTAAAAATGACATAATCCAAAACAGCTCAGAGTTTAAACACAGTAACATCTCATGTCAACCTCGAACTGCGTGGATTATGACAGACAAAAGACTAGATAATGATGACAGTGACGGCCTTTGAAGAAGCATATTTCATACTCGAGCAGATTACTTCCAGATGGAAGTGGGAGGCAGTGACAGACTTCAGACGCCAATTAACCACGGCCACTTGAAGGGACAGTCGAGCCTGCCACTTGTAGTGCCAACAGCAAACACGGTGATGTCAAGACATGAGGGAGGAGGAGGGTCACATGAAAGTGAAAAAAATTACAATTTCAAAGATTTCGAGTTCTTATTGCACATCGCAAATTTTAAAGGATGGGAGACGTCTCACATTGAAAAAGAAAATACCTGAAAGTCCTGATGTGGTGAGAAGAATGAAGAACATTTTGTCTTGCTTGAAAGAAAGGGAGAAATATCAGATATTTAATATTTATTTGATCAGTTATGACAACCTAACAGCGTGAACAGCATAGTTAAAATCATACAGAGTTACATATTTTACTGACAATAAATCCATGTTGGGGGAGGGGGGGGGGGTTGTTTTCACACTCTCTCTTCTGGATAAGATTTCTCCTCTGGGGTGGCACTGAGGGTTCCTTGCAGACATAACTTATGTCCACATTTCTTTGTTCCCTCCTGATTCAGAGGAATGTGCTAATATTTCTGTTAGAGCTCCTTCAGTGACACAGCTCCAAGGAATGGGAACAACCAAAGGTCAGAGAAGTTCAAATGCTTAAGAAGGATATTCATAAGCCACAATAAACTTTCCAGTTGGTTAATGAACTGGAGCGTCCTCGCTCTTTCTTTTTCCTCAGTCTCTCGCTCTCTCTTTCATACACACATACACAAACACACACTTAAAGCTCCCACAGCCCCACTAAGAACCAGCATTAAGATACTCAGTCTTTAGGCGGCTCAGCCTGGTACCGTGACTGCGAATGATGAGAGACAGCAGCTCATGTTTATCTTTCAGGCCCAGCGAGATGTCGGTGGTTTCCTTCAGTGCGTCCCTAACGTCACCCACTTGCTTCACCACATGCCCGTTCAGCTGTTGCTCTTCCCTTAGCTCAGTCTCTTGACTTTGTTTAAACTTCACCTCCAGCTCCACCAGGGACTTGTCCACGTTTGAAAAAGCCTCGCCGATCTGGGAGATCTCCCGCCGGAGGAACTTTCCGTAGCTGTCCTCTCCGTCCAGATCCTGGGCCACAGTCCGGCCGATGCCCTCGAGCAGGCGCGCCGAGTCCTCCGCCTGCAGCTTCGTGAGGACGAAGTCCTCCCTCACTACAGAGTCACTGTCCTCTAAGGCCGCGCATGGATACACGTCTGAAAATTTAAACAGCATCTGGCACTTCTCGGGATCTTCTGTCTCCTCGTAATCTCCATCCGGGACGAAGAAGTGATGGAAAGTGCCATTGGAGATCTCGGGCTGCAGGGGCCCAGTGTAGACTGCCGAGCAAATTGGCAGAGATGTGACGATGATGAGCAGCAGTGGGACGGGATCCATCATGCACCTCCTCTCTCTCTCCAGCGAACAGCATCTGGACTGGCAGCCGGATTCAGCGCGCAGTTTTCATCCCGACTCATATTACACAGTCCCCCGTCACCTAAAAGGCGCAGACTGCCTGTTTTAAGGCAGAAGGGCCCCTCTGCGGTGGCTCCAGGGTCAGGCAAAGCGCGCAGCACCAGTGCAGAGTCATGCGGCTGATCTTTGAGCGTCTGTGTTTCCGACCGCAGAATTTTAAGGCATGGTTCACAGCAGAAAAATATCTTTGGGTGGAAAATAAGCATTCCGTCAGTCATATCTAGAATAAGTGGTTTTTCTACAGCGTGTTTTGTGCATTATGCTCTATGATTTACAAATATAACCTCGTATTTAACAGTTATTTGCAATCGATCATGTATCAGCAGTCTGGTTTGCATTTTCATTCCCCCCCCCCTTTTGTTACAATCAGAAACCTTGCTAGACACTTTTCTGGGCATATTTGCACTTTTAGGTAGAACATTTGCACACTGAGAAGCATAAACTTACACACGAGAACCATTAACCATTTATTGATTTGATATTGATCCTTTTAATGCTCTTCTCTCAGGCCCTTGAGCCGCTACTAAGTGCATAGTGAACAGACGCTTTAAGATAAAGAGACAGCATTGGCCATAAATGTAAGTGATTGTCATATGATTAGAAAAGGGTGCAGGTAAGTGTATTTATGCAGCTCTTGTGAAGAGCAGTGCTTATTTCAATACAAGTGCATTCCCACTGTTTGCTTTTTGTCCTTTGTGGGGCGTTTTGTGGGCCTGAACATGATTTAAAGGGTCCAGGAAACAACAAGAGCAAGATTTTTGTGGGGAAAGTTGCATGTGATGTTTAGGTGTTTAGCTGGTTTTTACACGGATATAATACAGACACAGTTTTTTGTGGCAGCTGTTGGTAATAAGCCATAACATGCAAAATTGTTACATGTCTTAATTGCCTTTTTGGAAGTATGGAAACATCCATGGCATATAATAAGCAAAGCGTGGCTCACCAGCAAGAGGGTACAAAGTGCTTCCTTCTACATTCACAGTGACACTGTGCTGCTGAGAAATTGTGGGTTTTGGGATTCAGATGGATGTGACTTTGACATTTACTAACTAAAGGCGCTCCTCAATAGAACAAACCTCCTACAGGAGAATAATTTCACACACCACGTGACAAATCCGGTGTCAGAAATATCAAAAGGAAAATGACAAAGAGCCAAATACAGCGATGGAGCATTAGACTTAAATTGGGCGAGCACACTCAAAAAAATAACTCTTTGAATGAACATAAAAAAATCATGGAAAGAATTTCCACATAATTAAAATTGCTTTATTTTAGCATTATGCAATTCTGTTATTCCAACTTAATGCACTTGATTAATTAATGATGAATCAACTGTTTCACTACATTTGAGTCCAACTTAATTTAATTGAGTTGATCCAACCCATGCAAATTACGTTAGTGTGACAAAAATGCTTAATCGTAATAGAAAGCCATTTATTAATGTGCAAATCCTTTCCATGATTATTTTAAGTTCATTAAATGAGTTATTTTTTTGGAGTGTTCAACAGTCTAGGGTCTGGCTAACATAAAATGTTAAGGCATTTATCATAACTTCCACTCCATCCATCCTCTTATCTTTACCAGGGTTGCAGGGAGGTTGGGGCCTATCCCAGATGTGATAGGGTGACAGTCAGAGTACTGGACAGGTCACCAGTCTATCACAGAGAAACAAACAACCATCTGCACTCATGTTCACAGATATTTTAGAAACGACAATTAACCTAATCCTAATTACTGCGTGACTTTTAACTGTGGCAGGAAACCAGAGTACCCAGAGAGAACCCACTGCAAACTTGGCCAGATTACAGATTTATACCCAAGACCTTTTTGCTGCGAGGCAACATAGCTGGACTGGCCATCGGGCATGCCTGGCATTTGCCCGGTGGGCCGATGTGATTTTTCGTTTTTATGGGCCGATCTTTGTTTGTTTTTCCGTAACGGTATAAACACTGAAAGGTGGTGGATTGGCCAGATGCTGGGAGATGTGTAAAAATAACTCAGTTGTTTGGTGGTGGCTATCGCGGAGCTTCCACAGATTCAGTAACATTAGCAAGTGGTGGAGGCCAGTAGGTGGATGAGAGAAAGGGGAGGCAGGAGGAGGACAGACCCGAGGCGGCCACCAGTCCGAGTGTCAGGTGAACTGAATTTCAGGTAAGAAGTTATGAAAAGCTTGATCAGCTGTTGTTAGAATTTATTTGATATTAATTTCTAGTATCAACTGATGTTTGCTGGAGCCACAGCTGTAAAAGCTGCTGGTCATGATGTCGGTTTGGATATGTGGTGAGAGGGAAACATGAAGATGAAACCAGGAGATGTCCTTACTGGATCATCAGAGCTGAACAGGTGATGGAGAAACAGATTTACCTTTTAGGTGACATGAATGAGTTGAAGGGAAGTTATGAACTGTTTCTGAGAAACAAATAACACCAGGATCCTTTTCTAAGTAGCTGACAGCTGGTAACTGTGCAGGGGCGGGTCTAGCAACGTTTGTCCAGGGGGCCAGGTAGGGCATTAACAGGGAAGGGGGGCACAAAGAAATACTTTTCTTTGTTATGTCATTTAAAAACTTTGAATACATAATTATCTGAATCTTACAACAAAAGTGGTCATCTGACTAAATGTATAGAAATCCATTATTGTTCATAGTAATTTTTTTTAGGGTCCCATCATAATTTCTTCAGAAGTAGCTAAGTACTGTATATGATGCCAGTATTTTCCCACATTTTCTAGATTCTGTACCAGTACTGTGTGTAAAATACCATCAAAAAGTCAATTAAGTTTTATTCTTTCTCACCTGTCTTTCTATCTCCTTTCACTTTTTAAAGGTTATGTTAGAAAAAATATCTTGCCCTGCCATGCTGATTATTGATGTGGTAAATGAATAGTTTATGAAAATATCCTTAAATCTGTCATTTATTATTTTTAATATTCACTAATGGTCATGTCTCACCTGTAGTCTTCTCTGTCTTAATTTCAGGTTTCCACCATGTGTTTCCACCATGTGTTGTAGATGTATCAATCTAATAAACTTTAAGTTTATTAGATTGATACATATATGCCAACAAGACAGTGTATATCACTGTGACAACAGCGTTTGTTTTCATTCAAAGGCTTTATGGTTTTTCCTATAATACCTGGTGGGCGGGTCTCTAGTCAAAATGCCCGGGCTGATTTTTTGTCCCAGTCCAGCCCTGCGAGGCAACAGTGCTAACTACTGTGCCACCGAGCTGTCAATATAGACTTCAAAAAATAGGGAGGCTATGATTACAAGGCTTGATGTAGAATTTTCTGTACGTTTTTGTCCTTTACAGGTTAAACCACAATAAATAGTAAAGGCAAGTACATAGTGTGTGTATGGTTGTCTGTCTCTTCTAACCCCAGTGATTTTCCTGTGGTTTGAACTCTTGGGTGATCTTGTGAATTTTGTGAGTCCAGCTAACTAACCACTCTTAGTAGATTGTATCATGTCAGCTCAACAAGAATAATTTAAGTTGCTGAATTTCATGCAGATCCTACATGATTTAATTACATTCACCACCGAAACATGAAATTATTTTGTTCACATTACAAGCTTGAAATTTGTAAATGTAACAACCACCCAATTTCATTTTTTTGAGTGCAATGTAACAAGCCCGATCCACGGAGGCATCACCCCACCACCCACTGAATCCAAAGGATCAACTGTCATTTTCCAGGTGCCACACTAGCAGGGGTGGGCAACATTTTTTAGAAATGTATTTGCTAAAGTGAATGAAGAGCTGCATTTTGAACAAACTGAGTAGAAGCATTCTGTACATAATGCTCAACTCTATGAACATTTGTGGGGAAAAGAATGAATTCTTAATTCAAAAACAAAAATCTTTGTGTTAGAAATTGTCTACTTTTCCTCAGTATGGTGTATTGTGGCACAAAACAATCCATTTAAAAGCTATATCAATTTTATTTTTCACAATATAATTTTAATCTTTAGAATAAAGGTGCTGAAGTTTATTGCAGAAAAAACATTTGGATTACCCTGTGCTAAAATCAAGTCATAGGGCAGTACAGACTTGCTATAGTCAAAGACGTCACGGTCCATTAATTGGAGGCTGTGTTTTATAGATTTTTTAAATGTTAGCGGATGTTTAATTTCCCATTGAAGACATTAGGGGTCATATTGAGATAGCGCATGGGTCAGTTCTGGCCCTCTGGCTGTATGTTTTCTACATTTGCACTAGAGGTTACCTCCAGAACCCCCCTGTCTATACACTGATGGGTTAGAGCTGCTGTGGTGGTGGGGGGGCCTCCAAATTAATATGTAGTTTTAATGTTGTGCTGTGCCTCCATGGGGATAGGAGTGTCTCAAACAGATTTAGTAGTTAATGCATTTTTATTATATTTTCAGACTGTGAGAATATAGTGAGCAGTGAGCACTCACTCTGATGACTTTAGTCAGGTGATTACATTACTGTAAAGGGGAGAGTCCCCTGGGCTTCGATCCCCTCTAATGCACATCCTGTCCAAGATAATTGCATCATCACCGGGTGGCCTCAAATATGGCTCACAGCTTGTCAGCAATAGTCACCCAAATTGGAAACATATGGTGAGTTGTAAACACAAGGCTGGAAATGTCTTGTTTGGTCCTGTGTTTGATCCATATAGTATTTGCTATAGAGGGGATGCATCTTTGTCACTAAACAATGAGGTAGAGCGGTTGGAAATGCTTTTTTTTTTTTTTTTTTTTTTTAAATAATACAAAACAGACTGGATTTATTCATGAACTAGGACCATGCAAAAATATTCAGTGAGCTCTAAATTTGCAGTATTTCACATTCAGCATGCAGGAGTTGCTGTTCCTTCACTTGCCTTTCTTGACTGACACCAACAAGCAGTTTAGAGCAGCAGGATAAAAGCAGGATTTATAGGATTTGTCAACAGGAAGGATATAGGTCAGCAAGATGTAAGCTGACAGCAGCAGCAAACAAAACCAAAAAAATAAAAAAAAGGTAGGAAAACAACAGTTGAATAGAGATTGGGGTTACTCTTATGGACAGAAATGGACTGATGGAAAAGTGGAAATACAGGGGGGGGCAACTGCTGCAGAAAGAGGTAATGGGCTTTTCTGCATTCTGCTTTTTATTTAATAATTAATGCTAACACAGTCTAGGCTCCTTCTAAGAGTATCAGTAAGCCATGTCAGCATACATAATGGGAGGTTTCCCTCTCTATAATGTTAAAGCATCTCTTAAAACCTTGTGGCAAGGCAGACTGATGCTTGGATAAAGAGGATGATTAATCAGAAGCAGATGTGCTGTTTAGTCAGAAAACCCACATTTGAGATGATTTATGGCCCCAGAAAAATATAGTTAGAGTTCCCCACAGTTATGTCACATATAAAAATCAGGGAGCCCATACAGGTGGATGTTGAGGTGGTGGAGGGGCTGACACAGCTGGTGTCATTATAGGGCAACAGTGGCAAAGAGATTGAACATATGGAGCTTAAATGCACCCCAAAAGTGGGGTGGGGATGATGGGAGGGGACAGAGATATGATGTATATGACACAGTGCAGCTTGAGATGACTGGTTGAACTAGCTCACAGGCCTCCCTCCAGATTAAGCTCATTGCTATAACTGTTCTAATGCAGGGATTTCCCATAAATGGAGTGTATTCTATCTCATCTTAGTCTTCATGGAAATATGTTTCAATTGCACTTTGAAATACATGTGAGAAATGCTACAAATGCACATGTTTTTCATTTCCCGTCAGCTCTGGGTCATCGGAGTGTTGCTTGTTTGTTTGAAACTGCTGTTGCACTTCTGAACACACTGCTGAATGAGGGAAACAAGCAGAGACAGCTTGAGGCTTCTCGGCATGCAGGCCCTCTCTGTTTCTTCTTAAGTCACACACCTGAATAAATACAGCGTCTCTCAATATAAACACGAACAGAATAAACTGTCCTGCTCGCAGAGGCAGAGCGGGGTACCATGGGGTAAAATAAAGCCGCCCAAAAGCAGATGTAACAACACATGCAGAAACAAATATAATTTAGCGGAGTTGGAAGGGATGTTCTTGTTGATCCACTATTGTTGACTTTGTGAGTGTGTACGTGTGCAGTGCATGTGAATAAGAAGGCCCAGAGTCTATTGTTTCTAGCAGATCCCTATTTGATGGTGATGGGCTTCCTCATGGTGCATAGGTCGAGGCCCTGCGGGCTGCGTGGGAGACTGCAGAAACAGCGAGCTGACTCACTGTGAGACTGTGAGTCAGCTCGCTGTTAATGACTTCATGCTCATTTCATTCCATCAAAAGGATTATTTTGATGTGATCATTCATATCAGGCTCATGCTCACATGTTTTATTAAAGCAGAGGATTTAAAACGGTGACCTCCGCTAATCAGCAAAAAAGTTTCCAAAGCACGCAGAGAGGACAAACCTCAACGCAACCCTCTAAATCTCTCTATAGCCACTTCAAATCTGTACAGGACCCCCTCAGTCCAGAAAGCATGCATGTTGGGTTAGGCAGTGATTCCAAATTGGCCACAGGTGTGGATGTGAGGATGAAGGGTTGTTTGTCTCCCTGTGTCAGCCCCGTGACAGTCCTGGTACCAATCTGGCCTCCGCACCCTCTGGCTACACACTTGACTCCTTTTGCAAACCAAACAGCCTCAAGCAGAAGTGGGTTATGAATCTTGCTATTGTTAGCTGATTACTTAGCACGCCACCTTCTCATCCGAACACGATCACTTGTGGCATCAAAAAACATGTTAGCAGCCAAATTGATGGATGACATTATGTGACTACATCTATTTGTTTTTATACAATCTATGAACTCCATAGCAGAGACTCAATAGAGTTACACCATAGTGGAGTAGGAGAGGGATTGGATTTGAGCCTGTGGAGACCTGTCTACTGTGAACTGGGAAAGGCTCCAGCCCCTCTCACCGCCCTAGTTAGATGAAAGATTAATGAAGGACTGTTGCTGCAGTTCTGTGAGAAAAAATGCTATCTTTGGAGGACTGCATCAGACTGGCATTTTGGCCATATGCCCTTAAGTGTTTTTTCATTAAATATTCAAGAGAGGTAGTTTTGTAAAATGAGCTAAATTTGGCAGCAACATACAGGAAAACAAATCAGGGTGTTGAAAAAAACAAAAGTGCCAAACAGAAGTGTAAGAAACTTTGGTGAAAAACTGGAAATAAATGTAACATTTTAAATGAAAAAAAGATTGTTTTATATCTCATGCTTCAGTAAAACAAGTTGGATCTTCATAAACACATGGGTAAGCCTTTCAGTCTTGACTGTGCACCACCACAGGACAATCAAGTATTTGTTTCAAGCTGTGTTGGTTTGATTTTTGCAGATCACATGCCGAGTCAGATCAGTCAGATCTCACTGCAGCTGCAGTTGAAATTGATTAGCATCCAAAGCGTGAACTGTAAGGGGTTTGGGAATTAACCGTAAAGTCAGAAGGCTTTTCTCTGGCTTGCTATTGATCCCAGTTTGACAATCTTACAAGCAAAAAGAAGAAATCCACTGAAGCCAATCAAATAATTGTTAAATAATTGTCAGCAGCCCCAATAGACTATTGTTATAACTACAAAACATGCCACTGTCAGCTGTAGCATTATGATCAGTCACAGTAGGGTTTATGCCTTTATGTTATGAACTGCGCATACTCATCACCGAAAGCAACAAGGTCTCCAGCCCATCTGTGATGAAGGAGCATTAAATTATTAATCCACTGGAAATCCACCTGCTGAAGGTCACATTTATATTCAAAAGTCTAAACGAGGGAGATTTTTCTCACACTGCCCTTCCCTCCTGTGCACTGTCTCTCTGTCGTCTCCCCGTGCTCATCACTCGTTTCCTGCGTTGAGTCGCCCGCTTTAATGATGACTTTTCATGTGGAAACTCTGCAGATTTCACCTCCCACGCAAGTGTTGACACGGAATTAAGTGCCCCTAGTTCCACACAGCTACACAGCTTCCACTGCTTGCTTTACTAGAGTGTGCTTTACTGAACTTCTTGTAAAAGTTCACACATTTTTCTGGACTGCGTTCACTTTTCATAGATTTTCTGAGCATTGTGTTGCAGCTTGCACCTTTAAAACATAAAGAGAACCAGTTTGCTAATGATTATCACACCGGCATTGAGACCATCAACAGCAGCGCAACAGTGACTGACATCAGAGCTGTGCGGTATGACTGTCTTCAGTGCTACCAGCATAAAAGTTTGTATAAACACACACGAATGAGAATAATCAGGATAATAATCACAAACATGAACCAGTAATATGTTAAAGTGGCCAAGCAGATGCAACATAACACATTTTTACAAGGTAGGACCAGATGTTGGATTAATCTTTTCATGTTTACTTTGAAGCAGCATGCACTTCACTGTCAGTTTTCATGTTCTCTAATAGGAAACGACCAAAAAATGCTTTCAAAAGTAAAATGAGTTCTGGTGTGGGAGTACACCCACTCTCCTAATACTATTACTGCTAACTCTATTATGAGAATAATAGCATGATGGCATAAAAAGATGGAGTCTGCTCATTAAGGTCCTGGTGCTTCAGAGACGCAGGTTTTGCTTTGTCCCTCTGCACAGCCGCCAAATCGTTCATCCATTGAGCTCTGTGAAGTAATTTGAGGCTGCTTCTCTGTGCAGGAGGCTTTACCTAGGTCCACTCATCCATCATCACTGTTATTCACGCCTCATATCTGAGTCTCACCTCTTTACACCCAGCTCATTTTCCCAACGTGCGTGCTGCACATCTATCTTCCCCTCGTATGCTCTGCAAAATACCAAATTATATTCTTATAAATGTTACTCAAAGTGGTTCAGCTGCGTGTCTAAAATTGTCTCTCTCTGATAGGTATTATGCCACCAGATAAGAAAAAAACTTGCTCACGATGACAAAAATGGCTACCATGTATCCATTTAGAATGCGTGTTGCTAACAAAAAACCCCAAAAAACCAAAAATGAAGCTGATGGGAACGCTGTCTGGATTGTTTGGGCTACTGCATGACCTTTAGGAGCAAAAAAAAAAAAAAAAAAACAGACTATGAGCCCCAATTTTTCTAATGGTGTGACAGAAGAAAACTTGTTACTTGATGGAAACTCTGGTGAGCACTTAATCAGAAGGTTTGGGGTTCAATCCCCTGGCTCCTCCAGTGTCGTTGCTGTGCCAAACAGTGATTTCAAATGTTTCTGTATATTTTCTGTGTAATACTTTTGCTTACACTGGCACATAGACTGGAGTCAACAGGAATTATGAAGGGCTTATATATAAAATAAACAAATGACCTGTTTTGTAAGTATATTCATGACTGCATTATTGTGCCTACAGTATAATCAGTCCAGTCGTTTTTGACCACAAAGAATATCTTTGCAGAGCTGTGATGTTATATTTTTTGCAATTTCTGCTGCCCTCCTGGCCACATCTCTCTGGAAAAAGACATTTTAAATGTCAATTACACTTTTAGTCACTGATTGCAGCTTCTACATCGTGACATGAATGTTCTTTCTGGTTCAAAATGGCTTGATATCATTCATGAGAGATATGTTTGACAGATTATAGGCCAACAAGTGATTTGCAACAGTTCAAATATGGGCAATCATTTTTGGCAGATGGTCACGTTTCGACACAACAGTTGTCGCCGATGCATTCATTAGCATGTTAGCTTCTGCATTAAGCACTTAAACTGCATAGAGCGTGTGTCAATGGTTGAACACAATGTAAAAGGCTTTTGAGTGGTAAGCGAAAAGCTAGACCAGTAAATACCAGTCCATTTAGCTGGTGAGAAAACTCACTCGGAACATCCTCCACGCTGACGCAGAGGGTGCAGAGAAAAATGTTAGTGGGCTTTCAACCTGTGAGGATCATGTCTGCACAAAATGTCATGGCACACTGACTAAAAGATTGTGAGATCTCTTTCTGGAGAACGACCATGAATCATCTTTGAATCATCTCTCTAGGACAACTAAAACTTAACTACCAGATGAAATCAGTGGAAATTCATAAATATTCTGACTTGCTTGTGAAAACACATTTTTCCATTACAAATCTCATTAAGTACACATTATGGAAGAGTAAACACCTCCCTACATAATGCTGAGAGCATTTTCCTGCACTGAGCTATCTCAGTGCTCTGATTTGTTGCTGCTGGTCTTTATTTACTCGCTGTCCTGTTTACACATCTGTGCTGGTGGATTTATGACGGCAGTCTCAGGGGATCTATTGATTGCCTTTCTAACTTGTAGTGTAGATCTGTGTTGTATCAATAACGTCAGTCACATGGCGCTGCTCTTGGAGACCAAGAACTGATGTCTGCAGTCAGGGGTGGAAAGATAGTTAAATCATTCAGTATATGGTTGCTCAGCCTAAAATGTGAATAACCTTTCTGTTTTAGTGGCAGAGCTACTAACGTGCTTCTCAGTGGAGAATAAATATTGTATTGAACCAGAGCATCTGTCGTTTTGTCGGGAGCAGACATGTGAAAAGATTGCTTGTCTCTCTGGAGCCTTTTCATCCATTTGTTTGACTTTCTTACATTATTCATTCATTTTTTTCCTTCTTTTTTTCAGCAGAATCAGAATGTTCTCAGTTTGTTTTATTCGATATATGACAACAATAATAACATAAATGATAATCATGGCACCCATCACAGCAATATTTGGACACCGAGGGTCTCTTTCGTCTTTTATTTAATCCTCAGTTTGAAAACAGCCACAAGAGCCTCACAGTAATCGGAACTGGTTTATATGGTCAGTGTTTTCCATCAGACTTGGACGTGCTTTAAAACTGAACAGTGAAACTTTTTGTGGCTAAAATATAAAATAACAAGTCGAGCTTCTCAAGGGTTGACTGTTCAATCAAGCCTTGAAAAAAAATAACTATGTATATAACTTTTTTCAAAATGTGAGATAGCCACTTTGTTAGGTACACCTTCATAGTACTGGGGTGAACCCCCTTCTGAAGCAGAAGCTATCTCCTCTTCCAACACAGGTTCTCTATTGGATTGAGAGCAGCTAAGCATTTGAGCAGTGCACAGTGTATTCTTTGTTATGTACTGTATATAAAACACAGTTTGAGACCTTCCTGCTGTCAGAAGATGGGTACACTGTGGTAATAAAGGAATGGACATGGTAAGCAACAATACTCAAGTAGGCTGTGAGGTTTAAATGATGGTCAGTTGGTACTAAGGGGCTCAAAGTGTGGCAAGAAAATATCTCCCACACAATTACACTGCAGGCCTGAACATCGATACAAGAGGAGTGGCACTGCGCTTCTGCTGTAGCTCATCTGCTTGAAGGTTCAGCATGTTTCAAGTTTTATTTGTCATGTACAGGTAAAATGGCACATTACTACTGGAAATGAAATTCTTGGGTTCAGAGCACTCTCAATATCGCACATAAAAAGGTAAGTAAGTAACACTTGGATAAAAATAAGATGAGGTATATAAATAAAGAAAAAAATATAACAGAATAAAATAAATAAATACAGATTACTAAAACTACTGTAGGCTCTCGTGTAGAGGTGTAGACTGATTGTACAAAATAAACTGCCCAGTGTTTCAGTAGTTCAGTAGACTGATGGCTCGTGGGTAGAAACTGTCCCTGAATCTGCTGGTGCGGGTCTTTATGCTTCTGCCAATACAGGAGCATCCAGAGTGTAAGATCAGTGCATTCATGTTGTGCCTACAGACATGCTCTTCTGCATATCTTGGTTGCTTGAGTTGCAGTTACCTTCCTCTCAGCTCAAAGCAGTCTGACTATAATAATTGCAGCTCACTGAATAGTTTCTCTTTTTCAGACCATTCTCTGTAAACCCTAGACACACTTGTGTGGAAAAATCACAGTGGATCAGCAGTTTCAGAAATACTGAGACCAGCGTGTCTGGTACCAACAACATTCAAAGTCACTTACATCACCCTTCATGCCCCATTCTGATGCTCAGTTTGAACCACATGGTTGTGTTGACCATGTCTACATTGCTGACATGTGATTGGCTTTTAGATGTATGTGTTAATGAACCTTTTCACAGGTTTACCCAATCAAGTGGCTGGTAAGTGTATTATTACTACTCAAATGTATTTAGAGTGCTGCAGGATAGTAGATATCTGTTACTGCTACATTGTTTCAGTCGCTGGTTTTTCCCTCGTCTATAATTTGATTCTGTTTTTGGGTGTTTTGCTTCCATTTCATTAGTTTTTTGTCCATTAGTGGCATTTTTTTTCCTTCTATAGATCTGAGGCTTTAAAGTTTTTCCATTACCACATGGTCTAGCTCCTCCCACATGGAGCAACAGTACTAGAAGATAAAAATATCTGTATCCACTTTTGAAATGCTATTCTCCCTGAAAGGCTCAACACTGACATGAAAGTCAAACCACAGCTTTCTAAGTCAAAGAGGTGAAAGGATATATGTCAGTGTGGGCGCCAGAAGAGAGGAAAATACTCAGAGTATAGAATATCAGTCATCGGGGCTCAAAGTAAACGAAATCGTACCATGTTTCTTCTGGACTGTTTAGATTTCATTGTAAAAAATGAAGCCTAATGTTAACCAAGACGACATAAACGGAAAAGCAGATAGAAGAGAAGCAGCATTTAACAGTAACATAGTTGTGGGGGGAAAATACCCCTGCCATACTCAAATAGTGGGTTTGTTACAGAAATGCAATCTTTTTTAACAATATGTTACATGAACACTCTGTGGCCAGAGGCTTGGTGGTTTATGATAATAGTGAGGAAAAAAGAAAGAAAGGGGGAAAAAAGCACCCTTTGGTGTGTGAAGAATATCAGCTATAGGCACAAAGGCCTTTTCTCTGCTGTTTATAAGAGAGACAAGAATGAAGCGAGCAGAATTGATTTAAAAGATACAATCCATGATTTATTACAGAAAAGAGTGATATCCAAATTAGTTTATGTTACATTGTTTCTTTTTTTACATGTAAACAGGAACAAAGTAAACAATGTTATTGATACACTTCATGTCACGACTGCTATCGTCCTATTATACAAATAAATCTACGGGCTTACGTCACTGTGCTTCAAGTACATCATTGCTCAAGCACAATCCTATTAGGAGGCATAGAACAGAAAGCTTAATCCCCCTCCAGACTGCTATATTTTCAGAGATGTGCAAGGTCACGCTATTATTACTTATTATACAATACCCAGATTGTGCTATTGCCAACAGTAGAAAGCATGAGAGACACCTTTCCACCACTGTACAGCATTAGTATCAGTGAGGTGAACTGATGAAGATCCACCCAGAAACGATTAGTAACTGGGCAAGCCAAACATCCAAGGTCATGTAATTTTTCATTCATAAAGTGCCCCTATTCCCTTCGGTTAAATGCTTCAGCTGTTAGAGTGTAAGCGTGATTATATGTCCAAGCGGAGGAAGTCTGAGGTTTCACATGTTTTATCAGACTCTGCGTAAAATTCCCGGACATATTTTTTAAATGAATCAGTCTGGAGATCATGCTGTTATTTTAGAAAATACTGCACCAGTATAAAATCCTGCCACATCTAGAAACACACCGGTCCTTCCAGAAACGATCAACACTAAAAAAAACAGGGAAGTGATATGTTTAAGATGCAACTTTACAGAAGTTAGCTCTGCTCAAAGCAGTAGTTAAGTCATGCATACTCCACAGCACAAATGTACCAGTACATTTATGACTGTTCAAAATAAACATAGCATTCAAGGATAACAACATGCATAGATTTTAGGTGTTCACATAGCAGGGAGGATACTCTGAAAACACTGACTACTTTCCTAAGTATTGGAATAAGATTTGAAAGCAAATATCTCTCTCTCTGGTGAATGAAATCGTGAATTGTTGGACTGAATGTGACCCGAAAGGAGTTTTTTGACCAACAACCTGGAAAAAAAAAAAAAAAGCCAACTAAATGAAGTATGTGAGTGCGTTCCATGATCTTTGATCTGCTCTAACATACAGCAAAATAATAAAAAAAACAAAACATGCTTATTATTGTGAGTGCGCATTTGAGTCATGCAAAAACATGGCAGTGCAAAAATATATATCTAAAAAAAGCAGAATACCTTTGATTGCATCTTAGAAAATATGATAAAAAAGTTGATCATTGCAGACATTCAGAGGACACCTGAGACAAGTGGACGTAACGTTTTCTATCTGAGGGTGAGAACGAGTGAACTTGCACGTGATAGCGCAAAATCAAATGTATAAAAACATTACGTATTTCATTAAATGTATATACAAAAAACAGGCAAAGTAAAATAAAGAAAGGAGGACAATCCTTGCAAAATGAAGAATGTTGTCATTGTTGTGCAATGCATTCAGGGTAGAAATTTTCCCTTCAGATGTTAGATTGGTGCAGCTTTTACCTTTACAGTGCATAACATTTTTACATTTAACACCACATGATCAATATGATGCATTTAAGTGTTTGAAGTCCCCATCTCAGTTCACATCACACACCCTTTAACTCTTAAACTCAACAGCACAGAGAAAGGAAATTATCCCGACTCAACCTCGCAGGTCCAACTATACCTGCCACGATGCCTATTTTCCTGAGTTCATTAGGCAAAAACACACTTCTCTAATCCATGACATCAAATCTGATCACAATATAAAAAAAAGGCAATGTCACCAGTCTGCAACTGAATAAACTCTCGCGTCCGTTTGATCAAAGATCAGACAGCTGCTGAAACCGTGTGTCTCACTGTGTGTTTAATAAAAGTCTGCAACAGAAGCTTGTAGCGTATTATGCGAGCGAAGAACAGTGGATAGAAGTTCGTTTCAAAACTGAACATCCAAGCCACAGGTATTTCTAAGTGATCCAAGTTTTCAACCACGCTTTGGGGCTTCCAGCAGCAAATGAAAACCAGACTGCGAGGGTCAGAGCGGAAGAGCAGATTTGTGGATCCTGCATGCGAGCGTACACGTTATGTTAGGGCGTGCGCTGCTGACGTCAGCCGAGATCCGAGTAGGTACACTGCGGCGTGACTCATGTCCAAAACAAATCCTAAACGGAGAGTTCAGAGAGTCTGCTGCAGATCAGGACAACAGGATGAGGAGAGAGAATATTTCTTGCACTTCAAAGAAAAACAAAAAAAAGCACGTGCTGCACAACACAGGCACACGTGATGTTCGGTGACACAAACTGTGGTACGCGGCCATGTTGTTACACTGTAGGCACAGTCAAATTGCACAGAGTTCACATTTCCTCAACTCGAGACAGTCAAGCTCAGCGGTAGCACAGAGATTAACACACAGCTCACACTGAGTACAGACACATGTGAACCAGGCCTCGTGACAGGAAGTTTGTCTATCGAAAAGGTACAAAGCAGGATTACCATGCACTTCTTGTGATGTCTGAGGGAATACTTTGTCAGATGTACTAAATGGATGCTAACATCCTTTACAAGGAGTGCTTTTCAGTTTTGTTTTGTTTGTTTTTTTTCCTTTGCAAATATTAATCAGCATGCTTCAACAGCAAATATACATTTAGGAAGCAAGAACAGAGTCATTCTTATTTGGTAGCCACATCACCAGAATCACTTTGCAACAATAAAAATGCCACTGTAGTTCTGTCACACAGAAGTGGCTCTGCTGATGTTCACGAAGGGTTGGGGCGGTGGCGGGGGAGGGGATACACGGCCATGCTGCGAGCTGCACTGGACTGCAGAGTCAAAGCAAAGTGGTAGCTGCCACACGGAGAGAGAGAGAGTGCAGGATGGGACAGTGAACAGTGCTGATCTGCAGCCCTTGATCTGCATAGTAAACATTACAATTGCAAAGTTGTTTTGTTTTGTTTTTTCCCAGCTAAGCCACAATGCAGCACAGACCCAAGGGCACCCTGTTGGGTGAAGCCAGGTAAGGGATGAGGGCGGAGGCAGAAAGGGTCAGAGCCAGAAACCGGGAGGTGGAACAGATGGCAAGGGAGTGGCCAGTGCCAGATCTGGAGAGGATCTCGAGAGGGTGTCTTTGGTGTACAGAATCAGCCATCAGTGAAGCTAGACTCTAAAAGCTAACACATAAATAAGCAGGCAGGGGAGGTGGAGCTTGTGAGCTGAGGATCGCGTAGCGGAGACAGGGTGAGGGGATTTAAGCTAAGGCCACTCGTGGTGATAACGCTTCCCATTCTTCTTCCTCTCCTTCTGCAGATGCTCGAGTTCTGCTTCATACATCATCTCTTGCATCAGGTACTTTTCCCTCCTCATGCGATCGCAGAGATCCTTCGGCATGTCTGGAATGAGGTACGCTATGAAGGACTTGATCCCAAACACCAGGTGCTGAGGGAAGATTAAATTATTCATAAGTCAACATCCAGAGAAATCACGTGCTTTAGATGCCAATTTTGTTTTGGTATTAGTGGCGCATGCAAGAGTAAAAGTAAACCCAAGGAACTTCATATGCCCTTCTATCTTTTATATGTAGTGTAGTGTAGAATGTGCAAGGCAGTGTTGTCAAGGGAATATCTTGCATGGCAACCATGTAATTTGTGATGGTTTTTATTTTATTTTTTTCGAATGGTAGAATTTTCTCAGCCTTCTCCAGGACCTTGATTTAATTAACCCATGAAAATCACTTAAATTGCTGCTGTGAGGTTTCGGTTTCAGTCTCAGCACATAAAATAATTAAAATAAAACATTTGCAAAGCTACAAAAATATTGAGGCTGACTCAAAGTGGCACAGCGTAAGAGGATTTAGCTTCAGCTGCTTGTCCTGCTTGTAAACATACAGAAGAGAAATGGCCAATGGTTACAAACCTCAAAGACGATGATGAATGCCAGCCTGGCAGCCAAGACATGCCAGAACTGCAGAGTGAATTCGTATGGCACTGTGTTCCAGGGCGGCGCTCGGTAGTCTCTATACCTGCAGTATCCCGAGTGGTTTCTGTTATTCAGCTCACCCATGTCAAACACGGACAGGCTGCTGTTCACGTAGCCTTGCAAACACCTGCGAAAGCAGACGGCCATCACGTAAAACGCATAGGCTACATACAGGGCACTTAAAGGTTACACGCTGTTTTTAAGGCTTACTCATTGCCATGGTGGTGCCTCTTGTTCACACATGGGCCATATTTGAAGGCGTAAACAAAGCGGGGGATATAGTCTGAGGTTATGGCAATGACGAAGGCGTTAGTGATGACTGCCAGCACACCAATACCTTCGAGAATCCCGTGCCAGATCCCTGACAGACAAAACAAAGAAGAAAGAAAAACAGCTGGTATGTTGGTTTAAACCTGGGTGCCTTTATCTGCAATGGCTGACATGACCAGCATACCGTATTTTGCTTTATAAAACACAGACTACATCAAATACTGTAGGCACCGATAAATTGATATGCTGATTAAACATTCATGCAGTGAATATGAGAATGCAGCTGATAGATTTATAATAATAAGGACGAGGCCATCTTATTCAGTTGTTCTTGCTCCCTTTTTAACCAATAAACTAAAGTTTAAATTGCAGTAAATTTATAGGTTGCACAGGTTTTTGTTTAAAGCTTCTCCCGGGGTGAACAATCCTGCTCCTTCTCCACCTACCGATCGTGCGCATAGTAAGCGTCATCTAATTGGCTTGCTTCTGATCAGAGAAACTGAAGGTGTGACAAGACTCCATATTAGCGATAAGGTCACAAATAACAGAAATGAACCTTTTATGGTCACAGTTGTTAGCAGTTCCTGACATGTGTAGCTCAAGCTCTATAAGTAACAATTTTCAAGATGCCATTTTCACTTCACTGCACTCGATTTACTTCTGCCTTAGTTAATAATGTCCCCGAATGCGATTGAACAGCTTCCGGTAATGGAGCATATTGAATTACACAAAATGTTTTGTTTTGTGGCAGTTGAATGAAGACAGAGACAGTAGATAAAAAGGATCTCTCCTCCTTATCTGCCTTAGATCTGTGTGTGGATGATCAGGAAATGTCAGCCTAACTCTTCAAAGGAGCTTAGCTTGCTGTGTGACTGACACATAATGTGTTCATTACAGCGGAGGAATTTCTAAATGTTTCAGGGTGGATTCCTCCTTTACTTACAAGGAAACATGCCACATGAATCACTGGGTCATATGGCAGTTTAAGGATGCAGTTTGTAATCGTATGGGGAGATGGGCTGATGAGAGGGGAGGTGCAGCATATGGAGTTGCAGAAGGACAGGATATGGAAACATATCCATCACTGTAGGAGAGGTCATGTTAAACTAACACAACATTTTACTGCTGGAAGAAAAAACAATAATTAAAAGTGACTCTGATCCAAGAAGATGTCGTGTGAGCCGCACAGACCTATATCAGTGGCTCGAGCAGGCATGGGTCTCCTCCACTGAGTGACAAATTTGTAGGCGTCAAGACGAATCTCAATGATGTTGTTGAGCAGAGCGAGGAGAGGAGCCAGCGGGAAAGCTGCTACAAAGATGGTGGTGAAGCCAAACTGAAGAACTGCAGCGGAAAGAATCATTCGGATGTCAACACTGGCACGAAAAAAAAAAAATGCTGAGGTTTGAATAATAGCCTGCATTTGCATGGATTATTTCCTTCTCCAGAAAGTCAAAACACAATTCTTAGTAGGAGTGCATTTTTTACCCATTTCGAGATATTCATCCACAAGCCCATGGGCGTTCATCGGCTGCAGATTCCAGTCCTTGTCCCACTGAGGAAGCTGGGCCTTATTCTCTACATTCTGCCCTCCACCACCTCCTTTCTTCATCTTTCTACGAGACCACCAGTTCTGCAGCAGACTGAAAACATAGAGAGTAGCGATAAACCCTGGCAAAGCACTGTGCTCTGCAAGAACTGTTTTACTGAGCCACATGCGAGAGGATTTGATGTGCTTCTTCAGGAGAAAAATCTTTTCACATGCAAATGAGCTGAAAGAGGAAAAGCCATGCAGAAACTACATACGGCCTGTTAATTGCCATCACTTGAATTCACGTCATTAAGCTTCATGTCATTTCTAATAGTTCATAGACAAGAAGGCGTGCGATTATAATGAGGCACTTACGGATAACCGAGCTCCATGAAGTTGTTCCAGATTTGCTTGAAGAACATGATGACTCCCATTTGCAGACACAGATCAATCAAACACCCACTTGGGTGACACTGAGAAAAATAGATTTCAATGAAAAATAACAATAATACAAAAACCGTATCATTCATATTTCGTGCCTAATAATTCAGAGCTAGGAGCAAACTCTGGGACACACTTGATCCGATTCCATTTATTTAATCATTAAAATTGAAAATCACAGTAATTATGTGGTGAGATTAATGGTTCACATGCAGGCGGATCATTAGAAAGATGAATTACTCGAAATTTCTAAATATATCCCAAAACAGAAGGCACTAATCAGCCCAGTCACTGCTGACATAATCACCTACTTACGTTTGATGGCTAATTGCACTCACCTCCTCCAATCTCCATCGACTAAAGAGTTTATTGTATTTTCCAGGCCTGCCAGCAAACCTGATCAAATTAAGACGGCCAACATTAGCTGTTGATTCAATCAATGTAATAATAATAATAATAATAATAATAATAAACTTAGAGTAGAAAAAAAAGACACTTAGAGGTGCTAATTATGTGCAACAATCCGTGACCTAGTTACACTTGTAGGCAGGGCAGCATTTTGTAACTGCTGAAAGATGAAACACCCAAAAAACACGATTTCCCCGGCTGAGGAGGGGAAGGGAAGGAGTCTTGGCTTGGTCATGACTGGGAGTTTGAAAGGAAACATCTTTGCACAATCCCTCAATAAAGTCGGTGTAAACAGTCACTGTAAAGTTTATGGCAGTTTGCCTACCTTCCAAGGAAGAAGGCGATATAAAACGTGGAGCTGTTTAAATTCACAAACTGGAACAGAAACATCTTCAGAGCAAAGCTGTTCTCCCACTCAGACTCCGTCCGTGGGTGCTCTAAAAGGGGAGGGACAGGGGTTTGTTAGGCAGATGGGTGAAGAGAATAAATAATGTTCAACCAGCTGGGAAGCCAAAGATAATGAAGGCATAAATGCATGAAACACTCACCTAAATTAGTCAGCAGATAGGCCACCTTTTCATACACCTGACAAAATGATAGTACACATCAGTGTCAACAGGAAAAGGTTGAGGAGGGTAATGATTATGAGAAACAGAGGAAGGCTGGAATGAAAAAAAAGTCTTAAATAAGTGCTGAGTGAAGTATTTATGGGATAGAAAATGCGAACGTGGGATGTAGGATGATGCTCGTCCGGGCACCCACCACATTGAGAGACATGATGATCATAAAGTTGATGCAGACACCGGTGCCAGAGGTGGCGAACTGCCAGTTCTTCTTCACAAAATACCAGTTAAAGGAAGCAAACTTCTCCATCGCAATAAGGCGGAAAACCACTACAGCAAACACTGCTGTCAGAACAAGGGAAATCTAAGCAGAGGTGATGGAGAGAAGACAAGCACAGCAGAAAGGATGAAGAACCAGTACGATTAACAGGGTGAAAAAAAGTTTTGAATTTATCCTATAAGGAAGAAGTGTGCCATAAATATGAAAAAACTGTAAGTTTAGAAACATTGAACTATTTAGATGATAGATAATCAGAAGCAACTTATATGTAAACAGGAGAAATTAGGCCATGAGAAAGGGCTAATACACCATTTCCTTTGAGTATGGTCTTTGTCCAGCAGGGGGAGATGTTACACCACTGCAAACGCATCACACTGTTCTAATAAAGATGGCACACAAAATAACTGTGAGCTTACACCGAGCCCGATTCCCAAAAAGACAGATTATTCAAAGGTTAAAGGGTTTACCATGAAGAATATTCCGGACACAGACACCATGAGCCGACTAAGCTTGTCTGAGAAAGGCTGGAAAGGCTCGGGCTTGCCGGAGATGGGGTTAACTCTCTCCATCCTGGAGTACTTGGCTTCAAACTGTGGCCTCAGCTCCTCCTGATTAACAACACATATTCCAGCATTGTCTACTGAACTGTAGCTCTCTTACAGCATGAACACCTTAAAACTGTGAGGTAATCATATATTTGAGCATATGTCTAACATACCTCTTCCTCCTCCCAATCAATAAGATCCCAGTCATAAGTCAGTTCTGCCCTTCTTCTTTTCCAGAACTCAAGGAATACAGTGGCTGCAGAAGGGATCATGAATCAATCACGTTATTGATCATTTTTGATGTATACACTATAGCACAGCTAACTGCAAAGAGGAAGAGGCCATGCAGAAGCAAACAGCACATCATAGTCAGATATCCTGGGTGAAACAGGCTGCAGTGATGTGCACGGCCCAAGAATGGAGACTGATTACAGTCATCAGTTCACACTCACACTGTGGATGTCAAGTTAAAGGAGACTGGCAACAGCAAATAGACTTTTTCTTGTTCAGTGCACATCCTCAAACTGTGTCTTTGTCGAGCAAGATCCATTTTGGGTTGAGAGACTTCTAAAGTAAAGCTTTTTGTGGGATGACTTCAGACTGGAGGCATTGTTTCCTTTGTGTCAGGCTCTGTTGTGACTTGAGGTAAAAAACAACGTCGGAAATGATGTTCTTTTTCTGTCAAGGCTTTTTATGTTTTCCGCCTTGAAAATGTGATAAATGTGTAACAGAGAAACGGGGGCTTTTATAAACGTGCACACAAAGGAATCATTTACATAAATCCACATGTTGGAAGAATTTGGCTTCAAAGTCAGTAAAAAACTGAAACTTTATCATGTATGATGGAAAACACAATGTAATTCTATACATTAAGATGCACAATTTGCTGGATTAAGACGCAATTGTTGCAGTTTTACCTCTGTTAACATCACAGTGGATTTTAAATAAAATAACTAAGACTGAACTGCAGACTTTCAGTTTTAATTCAAGTAGTTTAACAAAAGTGTTGCACTAACTGTTTAGGAAATTTAAAATATTTTAGACAGATGTCTCCATTTTCAGAGGCTCAAAATTAATTCTACAAACTAATGTAATTTGAAATATAAGGACTGTTTTTATTATTTTGGTGAAAATCCTGTACACTCAACGACTGCATGAAGTCTAGAACCCATGGACATCACGCTGGGTTGAGATGGGTCTCTCTGTCGTCAGTTTTGCATTCAGCAACTGAAAAGCGCCTCGGCTGGGTTGAGATCATGTCACCTATTTCGCCATTGAAGAATATCCTATTTTTATAAGTATTTGGCTGACTCTAGGCAGAGAGTACAGCCCTGCACACTTCACAGTTCATCCTGCTACTTCTACCTGCAGTCAGATCATCATGAAACACCAGTGTCCCAGTTCCAATTGCAGCCATACATGCACATGCCATAGCACTGCCTCTAACATGTTTGACAGATGTGGTATGCTTCAGATCATGAATTGTTTCTCTCCAGCTGTATAATTTTCTGTTCCCATCATTCTGGTACAAATTCATCTTTCAGGTTTCACCTGTCCAAATATTATTTCCAAACTGTGAAGGCTCTTTTTTAGATGTTTCCAAGTCTTTCGAGTCTAATCTGGCCTTCCTGATCTTGAGTGTAACTAGTGGTTTGCACTTGTTGTGGTTTGCACCTGTTGTAAACCCTTTTATTTCCTTTTATGAAGGCATCTCTTGAGTGCAGATCTTGACAGTGATAGTCTTGCCTCGTTGACAGTATTCTTGGTTGGATGTTGAGAAGTTGTTTTTCTTAACTAAGGACAAAAAAAAGTCTGTCATCACTAGGAATGGGTACCGGTATCGGTTCTGACATAAACGGTAGTAAACAGACCGAAAAGCAGCGCACATTTCGGTGCTTTATTTCGGTGCTTTATTTCGGTGCTTTATTTCGGTGCTTTATTTCGGTGCTTTTCTTTCCTGAGCTGTGATACATTTTGGATTCTAGCCAATCATTTTACGTTTCCAATGATAGTAGGCGGGCCCAGGTACGTACGTTCTTTTAGAGCAGAGCTACAGAGTAAAAATGCCCAAGGCGAAGCGGTCAAAAGTCTGGCTGTACTTCACAGCAAAAGATGCAAACTCAGCAGCCTGCAACAAGTGCTTTAAGGTGATACTGTGATACTGTGCAAAGGAGGTAACTCCTCGAATCTGACGACGAACCTGGCGACCTATAGCCTTTTGTTAAAAGCCGAGAAATGCGCCGTATTTGATAGCTTGCTGCGAGACCTCACACCGTGCACATCTACTGCGGGTGTGGTGCCTGTTATCGGACCCGGAGTTAGCAACATCCCCCAAAAACCCGAAAAGGAGAGTCCTGGCCCCTAGCCCTGCCAGTGTAGCAGAAATGATGACGGATGATGATGGCAGCAGCAGCCGTTCTTCTCTGCGTGAGTAGCTTAATGTTGTTCGTGTGTAATTTACGTTGAGTACGCTAACCGCGTGATTACATTAATGCACGTAAGGTGAACTAGCAAACACCGTCGTAGTTACACGAGGCTGTCTTCTTGTTTGATGGCAGATACTCCCTTCACCCTGGCCAAAAAGGCTAAAATGACCAAAGGAAAAGTGAAAAACAGCTAAAAATGAGAGGTTTTTGGACAAAGTTTGTGTTTTTTCCATTGATTAAGCACTGCTTCCAGCCAAGAGTGATACCATAAATCCCCTATAGCTGCAGAAAAGGCTAACATTGTTATCTTTTTACAAAAAAAACAGCTGCACATGAGAGGTTTTTGGACCAATTTTGTGTTCTCCATTCTTTAAGCACCGGTTCGAGCACCGTTTAAGCACCGGCACCGTTTCAGAAGTACCGGTTTGGTACTGGTATCGGATAAAACCTAAATGATACCCATCCCTAGTCATCACAGCCTTTAGTAGTCTTCTGGGGTCTTTCTTGTTATTTTGGTGTTGCTGAGCTGACAACACCATCTGTTCAAGTATGTAAGATTGTTGATTTGGCTGCTCCTGAAGTTTTTATGTCTTTTCAGTCCTCCCTCACTTGCCCTGAAATCTCATCTCATATTTAAGAAAGACAAAATACAATATTTTCGAATGAATTTTGAAAATTATTTGTCATGAAAGAACAAGAAAACCGATCTTGTCCAGTTTATATTGTAAAAATGAGCGATGCTTAATTCAGTGCTTTTGTTAAACCCCTTGAATTGAAGCTGAACGTTGGCTCTTCAATCACATCTCGATTGTTTGATTTAGAAGCCACTGTGCTGTAGTGCAGAGGCAAAACTACACAAATTGTGTCTTTGTCCAAAATATTATTGACCTCACTGTAGCAGTGATACAGTTTGTGTATTAGTTTGCATTAGATATGCACACAATGTGGTTTTTATAACAGATTTCCAATAAAATATATAAATATGTGGTTGGTTCTTTGTAGCCTCACAATGGCTCTCATTTATCTATTAAAATGTTTTATCCTTGGGGATTTTTTTTAAACCTCATGTGGTTTGTTTTGCTTTTTTTCCCGGCACTGTTTTAACTCAAATTATTAAAAGCCTGCAGATTAATAAGTGATAAATCAAGCAAACAAAGCAACCAAACAAGTGATATATTTTCTGTGAACTTATTTAATGTAGAGTAAAATGAGAAAGACCAGAGGCAAAAAATGCACCAGAGTTTGAATCCTCAGTCAGAACAACTTTAGCCGCTCGTAAAGATGTTGAAGTTTAATATAGCTTGACCCACTTTTGTTTAAAGAGAGAGAAAAGCGGCCTTCTCTGATGCCTACATTCAATCCCTTGGGCTAACCAATTTTTCATGTCTATCTCACACACACTCACTAACACTAACTCCAGACTTTGAGTGCACTCACTCAGTGGTGCAGTGCTGCTAACTTTGGTCCAGATAGCCAAAAGCTTTTATGCAGGATTTGGAGCTACAGACCTCAGTTAGTGCAACTGTGTGGACATTCTTTGGCTTTTGAGCTCTCATTATCCTTCACTTAGTCCAAATAAAGAACAAATTGTGTCAATTGCTCCCTCTGGCACAAGTGATTATTTACCTCCTTGACAGATAGATGGATCTGGGCCAGCCGATGCACTCTAATGCTCACACTTCACGTTACAAAGTTATTATAGCTGTGGGAAACGTAGCTGCAATATATGAATATCACGGTGCAATTCTACAACCTTGACAGCCGAGTGATATTCTGCCCCTGGAGAAATCTTTAATTATCAAACTAATTACATCAGAACTGCACTGGAAGTACAAGTGTGGAGTCAGAGAAGGCGGACTGAGATTTACTTACTGAAAAACACATTACAGACTGACGATCTCTTGTTTGTCTTGTTTGTGTACTGCAGAGTGTCTTGTGGACTAAATTCTCAGTTGAAAAACTTAATACGTTTGGGAGAGATGAGTGGTGAGTGGAAACACAAGCACTCGAGTATAAATAGAATCAAATTCCAGTAGGGTTGGTATCAGGCAGAGAACAAAGCTTATGTGGAACAACAAAAAAAAGCCACCAACACAAACTGCTTCTACGCACCCCAAATAGCCATGAAGATAGCGAAGAATACAGTGCCACCGTTGTCAAACAGATAGGTCACCTAGAAGCACAAGCACACGGAGCGCTGCTCTTAAAAACACAAAAGTGAAACAGAATACATTATCAATATCCACAGCCCCAATTTTACCCAAAAAGATCTCCAGGCTCTCTGACAATCAACATTTTTGAGTTCAGGTCCCAACGCAGGAGATTTGTTAAAGAAATCATGGTTTTAAAATAGCATCAACTGCCTATAATAATGATCGTACAGCTACAGCTACCAACTGATTAGCTTAGCTTGGCATGCAGACTGGAAGCAGGTGGAAACAGCTCACTGGTTATTGTCAAGTGGGAATAAATCCACCTAATACTTACTAAAAAAAGACCTAATTTATTTAATCAACATTAAAAAAGTCAAATAAAATAATAAACCTAAGGTTTCACCTGAAGAACCAGGTTCACTGTGCCCCCGTTTCTAGTCTAGATACATGTCTGCTGGCATCTTTGTAACAGTTTTGAGAAACTCTAAGATCATGTAATGTTGTGCATATGGAGAAATACCAAAGCTGCACTGACCTTTGCATATACACAACTGTCACTCAGCGTCCAAGGCTCACAGTTTTCCTCACACATGGGACACATGATGGTAGTGTTGGCCTCGCAAATCTCTTTACTGGGGAGAGAGTAAACCAATAAATGCCATCATCAACCGACACGATGTTCGGACTTACATGGCATAGTTGTGTGAACTGACCTGATTTGGCTCGCGTCCATGGTTAAAAGACCATAGAGGAAGACAAAAACCCCAACCAGGGCAGCGGGGATTAACATGCCCGTGTACCAGCCCAACCACGCAAAGTACAGACCGATTTTCTCACCAAAGTATCGCCTGGGAGAGACACAAAAAAATAGAGTGGAGAAAATTCACCAATTAACTGTGACGACTTAATTAGACTTGACCGTGCCCGTTCAGCGTGGAGTTGTGGGCGTCAGTGGTGCACTGTGAGATGATCACAGCGGCTTAATGGATAGAAGGTTGAACGCTAAGGCTGGAAAATAATCGATGATCCCAGCAAGCTTAAGCAAGACATTTATTTCAAAACTGCTCTCGTAAAGATCCAATACAGTGTAAAACCAAAAAACCTCTCCAAAGTACTTACTAGAACCTCGAAAACCTAATGACTTTCACGCTGTCTGTCACCTGTTTAATGCATACAAAGCTGTGAATGTGAAAATGACAAGGTGTGCTTCAGAGACAGTCATCATTTCAACTCCCTCTTGACAAGAAAGTGAAAATAATATTTCCCTAAATATGAAACCATTCCTTGACACTCTCATGTTCCTCGTAATAAGATGGATATGACAGACTTGACAGATGGTGATGAAATGCAGAGCTACCAAGGAAGCCGGAAACTAAAGCGAGTTCATCATCAGCTGTTAAAATAGCTCCATCACTTCAGAAATAACAGACGTGCTGCGATGTCAAGGAGTTGTAGATGAGACTGCTCCTCGTGAGAAATCTGTGATCGTGCAGACTTCAAACTCCATTTAAACAACATATCTTGACTGTGATCAAAGAAAGGATCGGCAACATAATCAGGACGCGGTATCTCGCGTACGACGCACACACGTACACAATGTATGTGTACGAAAACAGCTCGTGATTTGTGTCACCTGCTTCAAAGCTGATTACCTGATGAGATCCAGAGGCTGGTATTTGTACCACATCCCCCAGCGGGCCCAGCGCTCATACAGAAGATGCCTGTGGTTCTGGGCACCGTGCGTCTTGATTGAATGTCTGCTCTTGTAACCGCCCTGATGAGACAAGAGAAGAAGAGTCTAGACTAAAAAATTTTTTTATATCCTTCAGATATAATCAGCCGATAAGAAACACAAAACATACCAGATTTGAATTTTCACACTATCCCCTGCATTGTTGTTTTTTGTGATGTAGTGAAGTACTACCAAAGCTACTCCTATATTTGCTGCCTTTCATGGAAAGTCAGGTTCTCTCCACCTGCACCTCTGTGAAGGGCACCGGAAGTCTTTCACAGTGTAAAAATGATGTACAGTACTGTGTAATAATCTTGAGCCGCACCTCATTTCTTTACATTTCGATTCAGAGGTGCCAGACTTGCTCGTAATTTTGAAAGTGGTCTTGAGCAATTGTTTTCCAGGCTTTCTGAAGGTCGAAGGTTTTCTTTGTACATTATCTGCTTTTTCAAATATCTTCAGTCCAGTTCTCGTACCTGACTATTTTCAGAGGAATGTTTTGTTTGTTTTGTGTCTACATACAACAGCCAGTTAGCAAAGAACCAATTTCTTTAGGTCTCTTTGGTGAGCCACGTACTGTCCACAAAGGCCTCATCAAAATCAGTGTCAGTGTACAACACTTAGTGTCTACAGCTAATTGTAAACTGTGGCGGAGGCTCTGTCTTGGTTTGGGGCTGCATTTCAAAATTGATGGATTTATGAACTCAAAAAGTATCATCAGATTTGATCCACCATGCAATACCATACGGAAAGCATCTTATTGGCAGCAGCTTCATTTTTCAGCATGACAATAGTTTACATGACAACTGTGTAGGATCACCTTTACTGAAAACAAAACAAAAGGCAGACAACATTCAAAGAAGAGATTTGAATGTGATCTGAAAAAAAAATCTGTAGCAATATTCCTGAAGATGGGACAGCACGGTGGCAAGGTGCTGCCTCACAGTGGGTAGGTGCTGAGTTTAATTCCACCATCAGGCCAACGTCTCTCTGTGTGGAGTTTGCATGTTCTCCCCGTGTTTGCGTGGGCTCTCTCTGGGTACTCCACCTTCCTCCCACATTCTCTTGTCCAAAGTCAAGACATGCAGTTAGTGGGGTTAGGTTGACTGGTAACTCTAAATTGCCCATAGCTGTGAGTGTGAATGGTTGTTTGTCTCTATTTGTTGACCCTGTGACAGATGGGTGACCTGTCCAGTGTGTACCCTGCCTCTTGCCCTAAGACAGCTTAAGGCAAGAGGCCCTTTTCAGCCCCCCCTGTGACCCTGAAAAGGATAAGCAGAAGAGAATGGATATTCCTAAAGATGACTTTATGGAAAAGTCATCTTCAGATAGAAATTCTAAGAAAGTTTGACTAAGAGAGTTCAAACTTTGAAGTAAAGGTGGTTATGCCAAATACATATATATATGTATTTCTATGTATTATTGTGAGTACAAGAAAATAATTATTATAATATGATGTGTTAAATTTGTTTAGATCAGAGGAATAGGGAAGGATTTGTCTGCGTTTTAGTTTGGCTTAGCTGTAGGCCTGAGAGTGTGTATTTGTTTAGAGAAAAAGGAATTTATGGACACTGGGGGTCTGCCTGCCATAAAAGGAGACAGGAAGCTACAGTTGGGGATTGCTGATGCTGATGCTTGTACCTTTAATAAAACTCATAATTGTTATAAACTTAGAAGTAGGTTTGTAGGAGACTCTCCACCTTATCTGTAAATGTAAGACAACAAGAGGCCAATGGCCCATCTGACCCATGCAGAGTGGGGGTCTCAGTGTTTGTAATATGTTAACTCTGTTTTCTATGTTGTGTAGAGGAATTTGGTGTAGCTTGGGTGAGATTACTTTTATGACCCCCAGGAAGTCACGTACGCAGAGACACACACACACACACACAGTGCTTAAACTGTTACACTCACACATCCACACGCACATTCACTCACGTGCACTCACATAGACATACAGGGTACACGCACACACAGGCACTCACGTGCTCGTGCATACACACAGACACAGAGTTTGCAGCACACCATGGGGGTTTTATGATGGGGTCACTTCTACAAAATTGTGTTTCACAGACAAAGGAGTGGAAGATCTGCAGAGGGACACCGGCCTTGCACGTCTTCCCTTCTAGAAGATGCATGCGTAAATGAAGATGAATAAAGATGAATAAAGGTTTTTGTGAAAATGACTACTGAGTCCGGTGCCGTCTCTGGATGCTTCGAGGAATAAAAAAGAACCGGGGTGAAACTGATTTTGTAACAATGTTTAAATAAAAATTAACTGCTTTTCACTTTCTTAGCAAAATTTAAAGAAGTGAGGGACTGAGCTCAAGATGTTTGCACAGCCTGTGCAAGCAATCTGAATTTAATTTTAGCCAAATCTGGGACTCGCGTCAGGGTTTGAATCCACCAGCCAGCCAGTCAGACAGCCAGGACATTTCTGTGTGTGTTTGCGTGTTCTACCTGGGCACACATTGGTTCTTTTCGGGTACTCCAGCTTCTTCCCAGAGTCCAAAGGATAAGTTAATTTCTGAATTAGCTTTTAGGTACAACCCTGAATTGGAACTGAACTGGAACTGAATTGGAGCCACAAGTTTAGGTTGTTTGCATTGATCATTCTCTCAGACACCTCAGTTGTAGAGCTCTGCATCGATAGTCTGACATCAAATGGTAAAATTGCAATTGTGAATATTCATGTAGTAAGTACAAGACCTGGCATGAGTATGCACAGTCTTATAGCAAGACTTCTGGATGAGGTGCATTACCTTGTGAGGAGCGAACTTGGACGAGAATAGCAGCCAAATTTATATCAGGTATCTCATTTGCTCTTTATGGATTTGTAATCAAACCACGTAGTTTAAAGACTTTCTCTCTCTTTGAATGAATGAATCAATGCAAAAGGTCTCTGAATGCCTTTAAAAACTCTGCATGAATAAAAATGTGATTACTCATATTAGTAATTTGTGAGTCTCAACATCTTTTCAGTAGGAATTAAAATCATCTCACCTCATGTGGAGGAAATGCAGCCTCATACGTATTGTTGCCCAATAGCCGGTTGATTCCTACAGTGGAATAAAGAACAAGGATGCCACATTAAAAATTTAAACCCACTTGTAATTGAGAGACAAATCCACAGAGTGGCTCATTAAAACCGTTATTTCTGCAGGACAAAAGCGCAATTATTGTCATCCATTTACTGAAACACCAGACAGTGCGATAAGGTGGAGTATGGATTTGAAAAGGGTTGCTCCATCTTGTGACTGAGCTGATCTGATTTCTTGGAAAGTAAAGTGGTCAAAGC
Organism: Maylandia zebra; assembly: GCF_041146795.1. Classification (NCBI taxonomy): domain Eukaryota; kingdom Metazoa; phylum Chordata; class Actinopteri; order Cichliformes; family Cichlidae; genus Maylandia; species Maylandia zebra. The sequence continues at coordinate 15,864,737 of NC_135173.1, read as the reverse complement.
TATTAAAATATTAACGTGAAACCCATTCCAAGATGCTGAGGCCAAACTTTAATCAGCAAATAATGTTGGCAGTAGACAGAGAAGATGCTGAGATAAAAAGAAAAAAAGAAAACCAATTGCCCAGAAGGAGAAGAGAGGAGAGATCAGACACAAATTAGACTGTACCACTTTTGCATCGGCAGCTCCCCCTATCACTCTGAAATCAAATTAACAGAAACTGACGTTTTCCCTTTTAAAATAAATGTAGGCTCCGTTCCTTTCTCAGTGGATAAATTGTCCTAAATGGATCATTAAGATGGTTATACGGAATGGCATTTGTGCGATGCTGCGGGAAACATTGTTCTGAACGTGAGGAGAAAGCACGGTGATTTACCCATCTTTGATTTTCCGTCCTCATACTTGGTGCGCTGCAGGACATGATGGACTATTCTACTTCTGGTAGAATTGGAGAAGAAGGTCTCTCTGTTGTTGATCGTGAAGCTGGGAGGAAATAACGGCACACTCCTTCAGTTATTCATAAAGCAACAGTGTATCAATATCACTCAGCAGAGGCCTTTAATGAGAGCTGAGTCGATAACGATGGGAGGTTATTAAAACACAATTTATGGTGCAAAGCTTGTATTCATCCCAACATTATTATCCCCTTTCCCCTTAAAAAAACGGCCCAGGCTGACAAGCTAAGGGAAAGTGGAAATGATTCACTGATAGACGAGATTAGATGATGCCTTTCATCACAGGGAAGTGTTGAAAATATGGAACAGCAAGCAAGTTATTTCACGCACATCTGCTGCTGTATTTCAATTTCTTATTTATGATCAACTTGTCTTTATCATCATGGCTCCCAAGTTCAAATGCAAAACTATAAAATATACAAGACTTTAAAGTGCAAATTTCATCGCGTGGTTTCTAAATTCCACATTAAGACTTCAGGACGTGAGTGGAAGTGATGGTTAAAAAGAGGGGTGGGGGGGCTAGGAATGCTGTTGCCCGGTAAAAACACTGTGATCCTGTTTGTGAGTCCTGGCATGCACGAGTGTGTATACATCCTCCTTACTGATGCATGCGTGCTCTGCTGAAGGGAGCTGTGTAGCAGTCGGTTTCCTCCAGGTCAGGCAAGGCCTCTTTGTCCAGCTTCATGGGATTTCTGGGAAGCCAGCTTTTGATTTGGCGACATCTCAGATGAAACCTGCTGCACAGGCGCACGCAGAGAAACGAGATTAACAGCACAGATTAAATGAAGATTGTTTACTTTGGTATGAGACGGAGTTCCCTGACCCTTTTCTCCGGACCTACCATGACGACTTCGCGCTAGCACAAAAAAAGCATGTTTGCACACACATGTACATGCATTGCTGGACAGCACGTCTGATTATCTTTTTTCATTCTCATTTCCGTGAGCCCGAGAGAGACTGATCCAGGATAACAGCTAGCTTAATCCAAATCATAGCATCACTATATTTTTGCTTATGCTAACAAACACCTACCCAAGTCAATTGAAAAAGGAAAGTTTTTGTTGAACTCCATGCGGTCTCTATACACACAAACTTTTTTTTTTATTGTTTATTTCATGCCAAATGTTTTCATTTGGTGAAAGGTGTAGGCCATTACATTTTACAGCGTCCACAACCCCCTTTAGCAGCAATAACGTAAAGCAATCATTTTCTATATGACTTTATAAGTGTCTCACTTATAAAGAATTTTAACCTACTCTTCTTTAAAACGTTACTTTACTTCATTGAGGTTTGCATGCAGCTAAAGCATTTCAGTTTGGTTGAGCTCTGAACTTTGGGTCATTGCAGCTCCTTGATTGTTTTCTTTTTCAGCAATTCTGTTGTAGCTTTGCTGCTGTGCTTGGCATCATTGTCTTGGTGTATGACCCAGTTTCAGGCCAAGCTTTAGCTGTTGGGCAGATGGCCTAACATTTGACTCTATAATACACTGATATACAGCGGAGTTCATACTCGACTAAATGACTAAGCTGCCCAGGTCCTGTGGCTGCAAAACAAGCCCAAATCAACTGTTCCACTGTGTATTATGCCAAACATCTCCAATGTGGTCCAAAGGACACTGCAAATCTAAGCTGGGCTGTCAGAGAGATGAGGTTTTCCTGGGTATCTAATTGCAGACATCTGGCACCAACTTAGCCTCTGAATTCCTATAGAAGTAGTAAGTAGTAGGGCGATCGTGGCTCAAGAGTTGGGAGTTTGCCTTGTAATCGGAAGGTTGCCGGTTCGAGCCCCGGCTCGGACAGTCTCGGTCGTTGTGTCCTTGGGCAAGACACTTCACCTACCGCCTACTGGTGTTGGCCAGAAGGGCCGATGGCGCGATATGGCAGCCTGACTTCTGTCAGTCTGCCCCAGGGCAACTGTAGCTTGCCTCCACCAGTGTGTGAATGTGTGTGTGAATGGGTGAATGACTGGGTGTGTAAAGTGCTTTGGGGTCCCTAGGGGGGGGACTAGTAAAAGCGCTATACAAATACAGGCCATTTAAATGTGCACTAGTGTCTATCTGTATGACTGTGCCATATATACATATATTCACCATTCAGGAATAACCAAATGTATAGTATTACGTTAGCACTGAACCCAGTTCCAAGTATGGTCATTTGTGGCGCCCAAAAAAAGAGAGTTTAAAACAGAATTTAACAAACTGGGTGATACTGTTGGACATCTTTTATATCCTGTCTGAGTTTTACATTGCACACTATCTAATTTTAGGACATTAACTTGTCATAAAAAAAATACAGTGAAGCATTAATTTTCAGATATTTAGTCAATAACAAGTTAACTGAATTATCATTTTCATCAATGCAAAGAGTACATTTGAAGATATTTCAAAGTATAAAAAGGTGAAAATCTCAGAGCTGCTGCCGATGCCTTGGTCTGTATAAATGTAAAAATTTGCATATAAAATTTAACTGTAGTCGACTCACAATTATAAAGAAATTTAAGTTAAAATCTAATAAATTGAAACCTAATGGTGATGACATAAGTAGTAAGAAGCTGCAAAAAGAAACAGATGTAAGGATCTAAGGGTAGAGAGGACATCACAGTTTTTGATACCGGGCTTTATTAATAAAATGTATCTGACTTTAATATCAGTCCCAGCAGGAATTATCCTCAGGCAGCCATCAGTTTCTGTACAAAATGTCCTGACAATCCTTCAGTCTGGACAAGTGTTTGATCAGCCTTCAGACAGACACTCTTTCAGTGACTCTGCTATGCAGCTAAAAATCTGCTCGCTTGGCAATGCATCCTTCTCCAGATTTGTTGGAGAGGCCTCCAGTAATTTGTGAGGCTGCTGTTCTTGTATGCATTAAATAAATACAAATAGCAATTCTGCTGCAAAACGTACTTGCTGACAGATAGTGTTTAATGTGTTGTTATGAAGGCTCCAGGTACTGTATGTAAAGATACTGATATCAAACCAACAAGCAGTCGCCACAGCCCATTTGTTCGGCATTACAGAAATGTGAGTTAGAGACAAACCATTAGTTAACACATAAAGCTCATTTACTGCTTGGGTAGATTTTTCTTTTAAGAACAACAGCTTAGCGAAAGCCTGCAGGAGCGCTGAGGAAAACATAATGATCCTCATTCTTCACAATGACTAAGATCGCTCTCACACAAGATTTAATTTAGTTCCCTGAAGTGCTTTGTTCTCAGTTGGACAGGTGGGCGAGTGATTTTTGTCTGTCCGTGTGATATTGTCTGATTTTTGTGCGTGCGGTTAGTGTGTATACACGGTATGTGAAAGCGTAACAAAACAAGCCTGCAGTTATCAGAGTACGGTCAACCTCTTTAATTTTCTACTGACTACAGTCTGTCCATCATGTGTCATTGTGTTAGTTTATGGCTACAACGCAGTCGGCATTTAAGTAGAATAAAACACTAAAGTGGGCACTTATACTGCAGTTAGTGTGTCAGGTCCACTTAGCCTTGTTCAGCTATGCTAATAAGCTGTGTTCAAAACAGCAAAACAACAGCAACGACAACACTCCCAGCATGTTCATAGTTTAATGGATTGAAGCGAACAGTCCTCCACCACCAGCAGTATCACACTTCACTAAATGTTACCTTTACAGAGCTTAACAAAGGCCCTTTCATAGCTCAGACATTAAGTGTCCACTTTGCTGTTGCTCAAGTATCATTTTAGTTCTTTCTCATCAAGTGAGTAAAGCCATTGAAAAAATAGCTTTCAAATTTTATGCATTTCTCCATAATGTTAAATAATTATAACAAATAAGCCATGACTAAAGTTATCAAACATTTTGCTGCATGAGTGAGTATATATTTTAAAGGAAATATTGTAAATCAATATATTTGACCATCAGTTGAGAATCATTTGCATTTAATGAAAACTATGGCTGTGCACGACTCATTCACGAGTGATTAACCACATACTGATGATCTATCCAGCAATTTGATGCGACCTTTACATGACTGGGAAAATAAGTTTGGTGTACAAAAATCTAAGAACCAGGTGTTTTGATTTTTAGTATGGTGGTTTTTAAAACAGTGTTCTACCACATTTTCTTTCAGTTTCTGGTTATTTCTGTCTGCTTTCCAGTGAGAAGAGGAAATGGAAATTTGGAGTTCTTCACAGAACTTGGACAACACTTGAACACCACATCAAAGCGCAAATGCGGCTCTCTAAAAATAGCATGCAAATAAGTCTGTGGGGCTCCATTTGATCTTTTATGAAGAGTATTTTATAGAAAAGCAGTCAGAACTGGGTGAGCTGCTTTACTGGACCTTTAAAAACGTGCTGTATCGTAAACTCATTATTTTTTAAATAAATAAAAAAGGCCATGTATTTGGAAAACCCTGAAAAATTAAGTACCGCACTTAATCAGTTAAGAATAGTAGTTGATATTGTTAATTATTGTTAAAAGCTTTCCTTTTCAATTATTTATTGCAACTCATCTTTACTGCATACCTGCCAACTTTAAAATTCCAATGTTTATAAATACTCTATATGTACAGTACACTCAACTTTCACATACTTTATCACTATGAGGGCTGCAAAAGGACAAAAACAGGCTTACTCAATCTTCCACCGTCTCTGTTCCTCACAGACTCATAAATTCAGTCCATCATCCAACTTACTACTGAATCCCCCAGACACACCTATGCCTATGGATTTGATTAGAGACACAGATGTATTCAGAGTAAATTATTCCTTAAATCGACTTACCTGCCCAAGGTTTTGCTCTTCCAGTCTGTAAAGTAGCATTTTTTTCTTTAATAACAGACAAGAATATAGGTTAGAAAGACTGTGTAAAGTTGCTTGTGGCTTAAAAAACAACAACAAAAAGATCTACTTTTATGTTTTTTCAGAGTTAAAAGGTTCATTCTTTATTTACCTGAAAGGCATTCGGATATTCATCTGCTCAGCGTACTTGCAAAGCGTGTCCCAGGTAGCATGGATCTTCACAAACATGATGTCGTTGTTCGTCAAGGAAGGCTTTCGAAACAAAAAAGGAGTGCAGGGAACTGAGAACAAGGGAGATTTAAGTAAATAATAAAGCAACTAAAAGTCTCCCAGGTATATTTACCTCTTTCTCCAGCATCAAACCTTCAGCTCGTAAATTCTTTTCAAACGTGCACCGCTTCTCCACCTGTGGACTCGACTTCTTATAAACCAGGATGTAGTCGATGCGCTTTTTACCATCTCGGAAAAAGAGCCCGGATGAATCCGTTGGTTTCTTTCTCTGGAACAACAAAGTTTTATCCAACACAAAGGACTGCTTCTCAGTGTGCTAATGCCAAAATAACTTGGAACATCATCAGTTTACATTTTGTGATGATTCAGGTGGATCAGTGAAAGTGTGTTACCTGAACTGAATCTGTGCGGGCCTCTAATTTAGCACGGGTGACAGGCTTTTGCAGCAGAAATGACTCGTCTGCCCTCGTTTCACACGTACTCACTTCAGACTCCTCCACAAAGTGATCCTTGCCATCCTCTGCTGCACACAAGTCACAGCAGGACCAATAAAAACACTACTGAACTGGTAAGAAACAACTAAGAGTACCTGAAGTGCAATAGGTCTTTGTTCTTGCTAAAGTCAATATTCTCCCTAATCTGGCTGCCAACGCTGACATTAGATTTTTATTTCGCTAAGAGCTAACTTACGTATTTAAACGTGGGTGTCAGGTTGAAAACAGGTTGATGCAATTTAACAGATCCGAGCACCGACGTTTAAAAAGCCCCAATCTTATTTCCTGCCTTGATATGTGCAAACCAAATAACATTTTGTCCAGCCCACACAATATAAACAGTAAATATTGTGCCATAAATTCATTTTCTAAATGTCCCAGCATTGCTTTTTTTTTTTGCCTTGCTGATTATTCCTCTGCAGCAAAATGTGTGTTAGCTTTTCAGCTCACCATTTTATGAGGGCAAATGTGTTTGCTGTGCAAAACAAAATGATTTATTAGTCTCAAGAAATACTTGGTGTGTGGGTTGTTATGACACAATCTAAACTTCATAATACAAGCTCTGTAATTGCGTGGCATGGGAGATGAGGCATTTCACAGCACAGCAAAGCACAAGTTATACTTTCTCAGGTACATGTGACAGCTCATTAGCTAATTTCTTCAGGCAGCTGTATCCTTACCTCCTTATCAGTGTAGTGTATTGTTTGATACTGATGTGCAGAAACCAAGTATAAGAAATCCATATTAACCCTTGTATGGTGTTCGGGTCTGTGAGACCCGTGTTCAGTTTTTTTTCAAAAGAAAAATTAAACAATTAATTATTTTTTTCACGTGTAAATGTGTTGTGTCTTTCCACTCACTCCACTTGATTATAACTGATTTATTTATAACATTTTATATAAAAGAAAAACGAGAAGCACATTAATTCATAAATGTGATCTAACAAAGGTAAAGGGAAAAAATTAACCATGTTTGCTGTTCATATGTCTTGTAATTGGGATGAAGTAAACATCTGTTGAGTAATTTAACATAAAATTGTTTGATAGTGTTAATTTGGAAAGCCAAAACTCTAGCGGGTCCACCAGACCCATGAACACTGGCTGAGTAACAAAAATACGAACACCACACAAGGGTTAAGAGAAGCAATGCTGCTGTATGGGTTCTACTTCTTTTTCTGTAGCTAACCTTGCTCCTGTGACCTGGAGTTTTCGTCTGGATTTCTAGAGCGATCAGAATGAGCCAAAATTTCAGTGTTTGGGAAAAAAAAGCAGCATAGGGTTCATTTATACGTGCTGTGGCTAACAACCTCCACATGTTTTCAGCTCGCCTTCACATGTGTCAGATGTCGAATGCAGGGAGGTTATGGAAGGAAATATCTGTTCCCCAGCACAAACAGGATGAAACTATAATAGTATTAAAGCATTTCTTCCCAAGTCTACAAATCTAGTCCAGAAAGAGGAGCTAAATTGACAACCTTCTTTACACCTACTGGTGTACACAGTTTGTATACAGTTTGTTTTAATTCTCTATTTATACTCACTTTATTAGGTACACCCGCTCAACTGCTTGTTAATGAAGTGGGGCAGGTGTAGAGTGTGCCTTCTGCTGAAGTTCAAACCAAATAACAGAGGGAGGAAAGGTGATTTGAATGTGGCATGGTTGTTGGTGCCAGACAAGGTGGGTTGAGTATTTCACAAAAAGCTGATCTAATGGGATTTTCACATACAGTTGTCTCCAGGGTTTACAGAAAATGGACCGAAAGAGAGAAAATATTCAGTGAGCAGCAGTTCTCTGGGTGGTGATGACAGAAGAGAATAGCCAGACTGTTTTGAGCTAACAGGAAGGCAACAATACCTGACATAGCCACTCGTTACAATCAATGTATGCAGAACATCTCTGAACACAGAGAAGCAGATGGACAACACAGAAAGTCACTGTTGTCAGCTAACAACAGGGAACCAAGGATATAGCTTGCACAGCCTCACCAAACGTGCACAAGAGAAGACTCGAACAACATTGCTTGATTTGATGAGTTTCAATTTCTGCAGGAGTGTTGGGAAGGTAGGCTCTGAATTTATCATAAACAACATGAAAGCATGGATCCATTCTGCCTTAAATCAGTAGTTCACGCTCATGGTGGCATAATTTTGTGGCACACTTTAGGCTCCCTTAGTACCGACTGAGCATTGTTTAACCACCACAGCCTGCCCTTTATGACCACTGTGGATAAATCTTCTGATAGATGCTTCCACCAGGACAACACATCATGTCACAAAACTCAAATAACCTCAAATTGGTACAACGAGTTCACTGTGCTCAAAACGCCCCCACAATCACCAAATCTCAATCTAATAGATCACCTTGGGGATGTGTTGGATGTTTCCAGCACCTTTACGAATATACGCAATAATGAATTAAGGAAGCTCTGAAGGAAAAAGGGGGTCCACACTCAGTACTTTGTAAGATGTACCTAACAAAGCAGCTAGTTTAAAGTTTCCCCACAATTAAAGTTAATATTTGTAGTTTTTTTATCATTTAGAAATAAAAGTATTGTGTTGAAAAATGACTGGCGTCTGGCTAATATTTGGTAGTAAAACAAATCCGAAAGGAGACGAGATGTCCAATTACACTGTGAAACTAATATGAATATTTGAAGCTGATCAGTTGCGATGATTCATGAAGAGGCTCAGAAGTAAAAAGCGAGCGGATTTATCTATTTTATTTCACATCTGGAAAAAATATCATTATAATACAGATGAGCAGAAATACTTGCTACTTAATGTGATGTTAACTGTCAAAACCTTTTTATCTTTAAGGGGGACCGGTTATGTTTCTCCCTGTTTTCTGTCAGGTGTACTGTTACGGGGGAAGAGAGGTAAAATAGCTTCTTTCTGTGAGTGTATTAACTGAGGTGTTGCACCAAGAACCAGTCTGAGATAAGTAAGGATTACTTTGGACTGTTAATAATGCGGAGTAGAGTCAAACAATAGACTTAATGTAGAAAAGCCAGTGTGTTAGTGTGAACTACATTACCCAGTGGCCTCTGGGCAGTGATGGGATTCATGGGATTTCTGAGCTAGATGGTCTTCGTTCGTTCCTGGGCTAACGATTGAGGAGAGAGCTGCTGGGAAGGAAAGCAAATAGCCCATCCTGTATTTGTTGGGGATGGTGTGCGTCACATAAACAAACCACACCATATTACCCCCCCACATCCTCCTACTGTATGCCATACCTCCCTGTACCATCCATCTGACCGCCAATAAACTCCACCTGCGGTAATCTAATCCCTGGATGTCAGCCTCTCCTTCTGACCGAGGATAGTTACTATTGCAGCACCACCCAGCATTAAACTGACGTACACCATTCTGTACAAAGTGGATAGCCCGCCTTCTCCAGTTTTCATAGCCGACGCTCATTGGCCCTCAGAAGAGCCATGACAGCTTCTTAAGGTGCCTTCACCTGAGTAAACTCCGTGCGGCGAAGCAAGGGAGTAGCATATCGGTGGACTCCCTCTACCTGTATGCGGACTGTCCTTGATTCAAGAATGTCGATTGCCTGCTGGTCTTCCTTTGACCTGGTGACCTCCTTTTCATTCCTAAACAGGAGGACATCAAGCTGCCATAGCCTCTCAACATCTTTGGAGAGCTCTGAAGTCTGTGGGATGAATGATGAGTGCAAGCATGCCTGTCCAGCGGCTGGATGAGGAAGACTCTTGGCAGGTCCCTGCAGCATCAACCCCAGCTCTGTGCAGACTGCTACTGGCCCTCCAGGTGGTCCACGAAGCACCGGGTATACTGGAGTGATAAGGTGCGGGTGATCTGATCCAATCAGGATCATAGGTTTCACCTTGCTGAAACCTGTGAAGGGAAGTCTTTGTAGGTGACTGTACTTCCTTTTGAGTGTTTCCACTGGGCTAGATTGCTCCGCCTGAACCAGTTGTTCTGTTGTGAATGCATTTAGTATTTGATGCCTCACCTTCGGCTTAGCTTTAGTGGACACCTCCAATGATATGCTTCCCCCATGCAGCTGCAGGACATCCTGTCTGATGGTTCGGAGGGCCAGAGCCTCGTCTGTTGGGGCTAGGCCGAGGAACTTCACAGCAGCAGGCAATATTATGGTTCTCTCTGAACCGTCATCCAGCACAGCATAGGTGTCCATGGTTTTCTTCCCATTGCGGACCTGAACTCTTACCACCTTCAACATCACTCTCCCAGAGTGACTGGGATGGTCAACATAGATGACACTGGATGCTGTGCACATGGTCAGGATACTGAGGTTCTGCTCTTTAGCCTTGGCGAGGCTATGTAATACAAGGAGGTGTTGCTCACCACAGGTGCTGCAGGGTTTCTTGAGCGTGCAGTTGTCAGCAGAATGGTTCCGGCCACACCTCCAACATTTATTCTTATCTCTGATCCAGTCCAAACCGCAGCCACATCCAGCCGGGAGAACTCATTACATCCACTCCAGTAATGCTCTGTCCCTTCACAGAAAGGGTAGTAAGGCTTGAAACGTTCTCTTTTCTTCTGCATCGCAACAGCCTTTGGACCTGGATGGGCCACAGCAGGTGGTTTGGTGGCTGTGGTTTCAGGTCCATAATAAACAGAGGCCAACTTGGGTTTGCACAGGATATCGCTGAGTTCACTCTGTACCAGTTGTCTTGGTTGACCATACTTCTGCTCAAGAGCCCTCATTGCACTAGTATATGGAGTTGGGTCATGGATGTAGCATTTAGTCACTTGGAATGCACTTGGGAACTTCAAGTGATCTAGCAAGATCTGATACTTATAATCCTCGGACAAGTGCTTGTGAGGCCCAAGAACACTATCCAGTCCTTTCTTCAGTAAGGCAAAGTCACTCTCCTTCCCAGAACTGAAAACAGTGAGCTTGGGCTTAGGGAGGCCATAGAATAATGCAATCAACATTTCCAACATACTGGGTTCTGAACTCACGTGGTTTGCTGCTGGGGGCATACCTGGATGAGGTCTAAGCTCCTGTGCAGATAGCACAGGCTGGAATGAAGCATATCGAGGCTGTTGAGGAAGAGGGCAAAGTGGGGGGATCCATGGCTCAAAACCCCGAGTGAAATCCTCCTTTGCAGTAGAAGGTTGCATAGTGGCTGGCTCAGCCACTAAGGGAGGGTCTGGTTGAGGTGTCTGCGATGGCACAGGAGGCCCAGACATCTGTATTGCCGGTGGAGCTACAGTGCTGGCTACAGCAGGTGGAGCAGGAGTTGCTGGATGCACTGGTGTGAGAAGATAGTAAGGACATGGCGAAGTGAATCTCGGGGCAGACGTTGATCTATCCATAGAGAGCACTGTGGGTGGCCCAACGTGTGCAGTGGAAGTGCCAGGGACTGGGGCTAAAGGAGCTGACATCACACGGATGGGCTCTGTAATTCTCTCCCCCTCCTGAATTGATTCGGGCTCCCTGGCTGTAGGATTTGGTGTAGAGACAGCTGAAGCCATTGGTTCCACCTCCATTAATATCCCCTTTGGCACTGGAGAGGTGAGCTGCTCAAGTCGCTGCACACGTTTGTTAAGGTCGCGGGACTCTGCTACAGTCACTTGCAGAGATCGCATCTGATGCTGGATATTAATCAGACAATCCTCCATTCTTCGCCATCTTATCTCCTCCACATCCGGCCTCCTTGTGTAGTGGGAGTCTGACGGTGCCATCATAACCTCCTCTGTTAGATTGGGTGACAGCCTTGGCCCACGGATATGGTAGGACAACTCATAGTCCACCAGATGTCCAGGGATTCGATGGATCCTGCTAGGACTGGGACTTCGTGCATCATCCTGCTCTCTGGAGGCAGCCATGTCATGCAGGTGCGGCATATCCGGCTCGAAGGACCAAAGTGGCTCACCACAGGTGCTGCAGGGTTTCTTGAGCGTGCAGTTGTCACCATTCTGTACACGTAAGGAGGTGGAATAATGAGCAGAATGTGTCCCTTTAAGGTGAAGTGTGATCTAATTGTCTTTATATAATGTGGGCACTGTTCAAGTTCTCATTCAAATAAAAATTGTGTGGATTTTTATGCCTGTAGTTCCTGTTTCAAGGTGCGATAAAATGATAACAATAGCAGTAAAATATAACCCGCTGTACATTTTCAGTTCTCTAGCAGTTTGTCTTCCAGCTTGAGAACCACTGAAAAACATCTGTCACTTTCCACAGGTGGGAAACTGTTGATGGATGATCTTCCTTGTTTACCAGCTCCTGCTTTTTGCTCTGTCTACACTCTCTCCTTCTGTCTGCACTCTGAGCCAAAAAGGAAAAAAAAAAATTCAGACCTGCTCCTCACACGAAGAGACTGTTTACACCAGAATAGAAACACCTCGTGCAGACAGTGTGTAATTCTTATATCAAGTCCCACTTTTGCACACTGCACTCCGCACCAAAATAACAAGTATGCAGACAAAGGGCATTTCAAGGTCAGGAAAATACCAATATGCTGAAGTGCTGCATGCACTAGTTTTCATGCTGTGAAAAAAATAGCACTCTCACCGTCTGTGGCCTCTAAATATTCTTGAAGCTGTTAATGAGACCGAGTAATTTTCGTCTCCAGCAGGCACATCCGTGGTACTGGCCCATAACAATAATATACTGTATTTATATTACCAGCGTTTTCCCATGCTATCGCATTCCCTCGGAACGTGCTCCCAGCAGCTGCGACTTTGCGCAGTGTTTTCTAAATCCCCTGCAGCATTAACACAATCTGTTCCATCAATATTACACACAAACCTTAAGTACCACCATCAATATAAAAATCCGTGTAGTGACCAGCTCAATTCCTGTTGAACCTAAAGTTCAATACAATCAGTCCACAGTACGGAGAAAATAATTAAACATGCCATTCAGACAATGAAAGGCGATAATGGTGAAAACATTTCAGAGGCTTTTGTTTTTTTGGAAATATTATACAACCTGTGATGTATACAACACAATTACTTCACAGAAAACACTTACACTGGGGGAAATAATTCTTTAGGAAGAGCAATGCTGAGTATAAACCCAAAGAACACTATCCCCATCAAGCATGGAGATGTAAACGTTATGTTTTTGGGCCGTTCTTGTGCTAGAGTACGTGATAACTGTACGTCACTGTGGGGCCATTAGATGGGGCCATGTACCATAAAATCCTGGAAGAGAACCTCCTTCCCTCAGCCAGAACTCTTGGTCTTCTAGCACGACAGTGATCCAAAACATGCAATCATACCACCAAAAAACAAACGAGTGACTAAAGAAGAAGCACATTAACCGGATCAAGAAATTATTTCCTCCACTGTATATTTATTAGGAGGCCCTGCAGACCATGATTGCTGTGGATCTTTAAAAAAAATTAAAATAAAAAATAAAGCTTCGTCAACAAAAACAAGAATTTCTTATTTCAAGTTATTTTTTTTTATTTATTTCTTTTTGGCCAGCAAAGAACAGCAGAAGTCACAAATTAAAAGCAAACAAGACACAGTGATTAAACCTACAGTTGTATGATATTGTAATGCTAAAGTGTGCACATACTTTCATGGTGAGCTTCAATATCTCGCAAGATCAATTTAAATTGATGTAGGCGCTCTCTAATAACTGAAGCATCTCGTCCACTAATGAGTATAGAAAACATGTGAGTTACTGACAGCGGACTGACCTGTCTGTGGGGGGAGGAGGCTGCAGGAAGTGCTGATGCTCTGACTCAGACCCTCAACCTCTGGTTTAGGCTCCGGGCTCAGAGGCACAGACAGGAAGTGGTTGAGGTTGGTTGGATGAGTCTGACTCTGGGCCAGGCAGGGCAGACTGCGGCGAGATGGCTTTAGGCTCTTCTCCTTCAGGATCTCGCTGATGCTTGTGTGCATGCCTGAGGAAAAAGAAACGGAGGAAAAGTTCATGCCAATAGTTGCTTAAAAGAAAGAAGAGCAGTCAGAAATCTCTCAAGCCTAAAAAAATTCCATGCATGAGTTTTTCAGAATAGCTCATGGAGAAAAAGAAAGTGTTTTATACACTTAGTTTTATGTCATATTGTACAATTTATACACAGATCCACTGTGAAATTTATATTTCTATATACGGCAAATAGAATAATACAAATATGTTTTAATCAGATGCACTTGCATTAAAGGATGGATTGGCTTTGGCTGCGCTCGTTGATGAAGCTCTCAAAGAGACATCAAAAAAACAAAAATTATGCAGAGAGAACTACTCACCACTACATCAGCACTTCATTATAAGTCAGCAATACTACAAAAGTGGTACTCTAAAGTCCATGTGGTATGTGATGGTTACACGTATTACCACGAAAGTCTCTGAAAATAATCAGGGAAGAGGTCTGCTCACAACTCACACCGTTAGATTACATGTTGACAGCTGGTAGCATAGTAGCTAATGAATGAGAAAGTGATAAGAAAATATGAAAGGCGCACCGCTCAACAGAAAGTAAGCTTACTTGTTATGGCTAAGTGGACAACAGTCATGTAATGCTGTTCTCCAATTTCAATGCTTGTACAACATTGTGGAAATCACCACAATGATGGCATTTCAGTTTGGACATTTGATGTTGCATCAGTTTGGATAATTCTTTAATAAATCCAGCTCTTCTGGGTCAGCCAGTTTTATATAATATAATAAACACCGCATGACTGGATTATCTCTTCAATAAAGCAGCTGAAGTCAATAAACAGTAAAATAACACCCCTGGTAAGATGTTAAAGTAAGAAGAACTTGACATGCTGTACATCAATTATAGCATTAATGAGTTTCTTTCCGCTGTTTCCTATCAGGTTTCCATCCATTTTCTTAATCATTTATCCAACCAGGGTCACAGTGGGGCTGAAATCTATCCCAGCTGACATTAGGCAAGATGTAGGGTTACACCTTTAACAGCTACATCACATGACTAACAGCCCAATTCAGAATCAACATTTAATTAAAGTGTTTGTCTCTGGACTGTGGGAGGAAACCAGAGCACCCATAGAAAAGCAACACCAACACAAACATGCAAACTCCCCATGGAAAGCAGATCATGAATCATCACTGAGGCAACACGAGAGTTAGTCAACCTGCTACAAGTTTATTTAAAATATTCATCTTATCATTTTACTTCCTTGCTTGTATCTGCTTTGCATTCACCATTTTTATATTTGCTTGTATCTTACAAAACAGCATATATGACCAGTAATAATAACAACAAAACATTAAAAAAAAAAAACTGAGCGCCCTGAAATCATGAGAGGGGATGAAAAAAAAAAACCAAAAGAAAGGAGAAATCTCTGTCAAAAGGTCCACTTTTTTTATGGGCTCCACTGATAATGTCTGTCCTTCATAGTGCATTAAAACCATCAGCACTCCCTCATTTCCATCAAATGACGCACTCCAGTACCTCGAGACCAGCAGTGCCTTAGCACTCCAACCGCCTGAACAAATAAACATTTAATAACATTAACTTGTTCTACACCCCGATTAGCTTTGCGCTAACAGAATATTCATCACTGTGACGATGAACTGTAAAGAGAGAAGTTAATGAGAATAATGAACGACCATCAGTTGAAACAGAACACTGTAAATGACCTTCAGCCTCAGCTCTGCAGCTCCTGACTTATTTATTAACAAAATTAAGGCGTTGTCTTTAGACGGGAACGTGACTTCTTTTCACATCCAGTGATTCTTCTTTTTTATACTAAGTTAATATACTGTGTTGTGTTGTTTGTTACGTTGTGATGTGTCATATCGTGTCGTGTTGTGTTATATGTAGTGCCGACGTAGGACAGTTTTTCCAATTTCATTGTACTACTGTACTATGTATGACTGTGCAATGACAATAAAGAGTTATCTTATCTTATCTTATGAATTCACTCACTGACCTTCCTGAAACATTCAAGTGAAACATGAATTGATCATTTACTCTCTGTACAGTGAGGGCCCGAGCTGCAAGCTGTTCAATAATTCATTTTCATGACATTGAGCTGAATGGGTTTGTCATGGGGAGGCCCTGTAAATTAAAGAGGACGTGGCACGCAGTGTTCGTCGACCGCAGTCATCCTCATCCTTCCATCGTGCTGCAGGTTAAGCATTTAAACCTGTGAGTGTTATGCTGAACACAGGGTCATATATGAGATCTTGAAGAAGATTTTAATTCATTTTCGTGTTTCTCACCTGTTTTCTAGGCCGCACTTTCTCTGGTTTAAAAGCAGGAAGGACCAAACTGACCCCCATGTGGTGTGGGCTTTCCTTGATGACATAACGAGGAGGAAAGCTTGGAGGCAGCTGGAGACCAAGTTTCCACTATTAGCATGCTTAGTATTGTTTAAATATAGTCTGTTAATGAAAGAGCACCGCTTTAAGTTAATTGATTCTTTTTTTCTTCTGGACTGGTCTGCACAATCTTAATAAACAGATATTTACATGCGAATATGCAGAATTTACAAGATGCTTGGTATCAGACCTGGTTTCTGTTTAGAGTCTGCTTGTAGACTAAATTTAAATCAGTGATGAGGTTTAAGAAGGATTTACTTGTAGTTTTTATGGATGAAATAGAAAAATGTAGGAGTGTAAAAAATAAAAAGTTTGAATGGATTATTCAGAGTTTGGACTGAAGCGAGTTATGTAGAAAGCAAAAGAGGGATTGAATTTGCTGATATACAATCTGAAATCCATTTGCTGCTGCATGACAACAGTTTCGCCTCTTATAAGATTTTTGAAATCATCTGCATTTGTAAACAATGACTAATGCACGCGGCAGGATGTCTTGAGCCAGACATCCATTTTTTAACTATCTGGAGATATGCTGGCAACACTGGAGTCTGAAAAATTTGCCTTTGCCCCGTAGGCTAAGGCAGCAGACTGCTTTATATAAACAAGGGTCATTTTGGTAAATCAGGCCACAGTGGCTGCTCTACCAAGGGCCCAACTTTAAAAGGTTATAGCCCGGTGCAAAGTTGTATGTTATAGTTTCTCCTTTTAAAGTTTAAAGCATCCTGTTGCTCTTCATTTTTTACAGTTAATGAATTTAACTGTAAATGTGCAGCATTAATCCCCAGCTCCAAAGACAAAGGGAAAATAAAACAAAAATGCAAGCTTCGAATCGGAAACAACTTAATGACCCCTGATGCTTTTAACATTCAGCCAACCATCACGGGATCTTTCAGCACTGAGTGAGAATAAAGCCAGTTTAATATGCAAGCTTGTCGGCCAATCATGGTGTTCGTTCCCCCAATAACCCCGCAGATATGAAATGAATGAAAGTCGTAAGCTCTAGCTAACATCTACAATGAATTATTAAAGTGAAAAACTTCAATGCATTAAAGAAAAATTGTGCTTACAGCTTAAAATCCACTCCATTCAAGAGCGGGGATTTAAAAATAACTCTGAATGGTCAGCAAAAACACGACATGGGGGCTGGAAATTATTTTTTTGTTTTCATCATGTAATTTGTCCTCAGGCTCATAACAACATGGGATCACAAAGGTTCCTCCTTGGCACGCTTAACGTTTCAGTCAGTTTCATCAGAGGCATTATCAGAGAGAGTCATTACATGCAGAGACTGAAATCTGTGGGATAAATCAATTCAAAAGACAGTTGTAGAGGCACAACTTCCAAGTTTTAAAACATTATTTTGGGGAAAAGTTTTCAAACTTTTTAAGTGTCAGATATGACTGGTGATCCTATACAAGTTGTCCCAGTGGCCACTAAAAGGCAATGCTTCAAAATAACTGAGCAACTAAGTTCCCAGAGGCATTTCAAGATGGCAAGACTAGTGACAAGACTTGTTTCTGGAAGGACTTTTGATATTTCTAATCAACTCAGAGCTGTAGGTTGTCAAGCACTTTTTTCTGTGGGGAGACTTCTTGTGACAATTACATCTGCACTAACATTTAAAAAGAAAACAGAGCTTTTACGGTCCGGTTAGCAAAAAGGCTCAGCGCGTGTTTTGCTTTATGACTGGAGTAAATCATTGAGAGCTTAAGTGGCTAGAGGCCTAAAGTGTACTGGTCACAGTGGATTAGATTAAAGAGTGGCTGTATCCTTATACAATGTAACTGTCCAATAAGCTGACTCTGTGTTGAATCGCTTATGTTTATGCATAAAGGTTAAAAAAGTCAAACAATGTCCCGATTATTTTAAAAGACAGCAGCAAGACTCAACATGTCTGAGATGATACGTCAGAGCAAAGTGAGCTAATTGGTCTGCGGGGGCACTGCTTGGTGGTCTCGATGGGTCCTCAAAGTTTAAAATAGACCCACAAATTGGAGTTGGTGTTGTGTGAAATTGCTTCTGTGGAAATTGAGATGATTTAGAGATGATAAAAGCACCATTCAAATCAGACTCTGTGGATATTAGGGATATGATAATAGTTATCTGACAATCACTGGCCTGATCAATAATATTGGCCCAATTTTGTCATGCACGATGAATCTATGTACTCTGTTGTCAGAGCATCTGAAGACGGTGCACCGTGTAAGACATAAATATAAAAGGGGTTCATCTAGTAATGCTTAATCTCGCTGTGTTCTGGCTTAAACTGGTTTGTGAGGAGAAAGTTAATCCCATGTGCATGCTCAGACTGTGCGTGCATGTGTGCACGTCCGAGTTTTGTACGGGACTCGCCCACTATTCAGAGAAAAAGACGCTCGCTGTGAGGTGATAAGGTTAAAAAACACCTCCAAATTCTCTCTGCATCAGCATACAACAAAGTCTCTAAGACAGTTTCTGTGCACTCTCGCAAACACCCACTCAGGCTCATCTGACGTGAAGCTGGACGAGCTTCAGGGAGGGTCGTGATCTGGGATTTGGATCTCTCCTGTGCAGCTTGTCCATGACGGTCTTTTAATGTGAGATTAAAAGGATTTTTCAGGTCTGTCCATGTGTGTGGGTATGATACCGTATACATGTGCCTGTTTGATCGTATACTGTGTACTCTATTACTGCCTCCAAATGTTAGTGACAAATGCTAAAGCCAAGAAAGGAGGATGATTATCAGATCGTTATGCTCCTCTTGATTAATTCTGTCATAATATGATAAGTCTGGCGTACGCCTGACAGCTTCATAGCACTGTGTCTAGGTGTGAATGCAGCGATTCTACTCTGAGCCAGCTGGAAGAGCAAGCGGTTGATTTGAAAAACAGCAAGGATTTGATGATCAGGTACAAGCAGTGAGATATTAAAAACAGTGCGGTGAAACAGACGTAAAGTTCTGCGGGATGTCACTTTGAGTCACTTTTGTCCGCTATCACTGAAAAGGGCTATGAGGCATTGAGGCTTTATGTGAAAGGATGTTGCACAAAGAGAATTCAGGTCAGTGGGCTGTTTCCCATCATGCCTCTAAGTTTCCTTGCTTTACCCTTTGAATTATTCATCCTTGTTCAGCTTATAACACTTTCGCTGTCACAGCTTTCAAATTAGGAACACTGCATCAAGGCCTTTTCAAACAATGCTGGGGTTAGGTACTTAAGGATTAAACATCACTTGGATTGTGTCATCAGATTACAAAAGAAAAATATTAATTAGACCAAATTACATTTAAAAATTCGATTTTTTCATATTGATTAGTTTACATTTTCATTGCATCCTAAGATAACACTTTTTACATTATCAAAGCGAGTCACTCCTCCATGCTGGATCACCATTATTTTCTTCATGATGTTTAATTAATTTTTTTTTTTTCAAGACGTGGTGATTTATAGATAATTGAGTTTTTCATTATTTTTTTCTCTATTCACATTTGACACACAATCACTTTGGTTAAGTGCTATGTGTGGCCTCCGATGAAAAAACAGCAGGAGTATCTCAAAAGGAAAATACACTTCACCCGAAGGCACTTCTTTTATTTCATCTCTAAAAGCAAAACAAAGTAAAACTCAGACCAGACGTCAGGCACTGGATAAATGCTGTCAAACCCTCTCTCTCACAGAGAGTTGGTCAGAATAGAGATTGAAAATGTGACGTCATTCAGGGGTAAAACCGCAAAGAATTCTGGGAACTCGTGGCAAGAGGTACTAGCGCACGCAGGCTTTCAATTGAAATCAGTTATACAGCGATAAAAAGAAACACAAAAAATGGCAAGAAGCTGTTGTATTATTAACTGCAATAGCCGGTCGCATGACAGCCACGGAAAGCCGACGGGTAAAGAGATCGGTTGTTATCGGATTACGTCGTTGAGGAGAAATTGTTCGAGCCATGTTTCCGAAGTAACAAAGAGGCGACGGATGGCCTGGATTGCAGCCATTCAAAGACCAAATATAATGTCTCAGAACACTCCAGCTCACAGGTTAGTCTGCTCCAAGCATTTCCACAAAGGTCAGTGTTTTGTAGTAGTTAATACGTCATTTTTCTTAACATAATTGGTGATATAGGTTACAAGCAAGTCTGAAATTGTCAGATATGACTGGTGATCCTATATAAGAAATTGTCGCGCTATGCTCCTTTGTTTATTGTGCATAAATAGTGAATTGTCCTGACACAATATTGTGTTTCGCTTCTGTTATTATGGTACATTGACAAAAATATATACTTTTATTCACAGGATAAAACAGTTTTTTGTATCACTAATTGCCCAGTACGATTACAGCATCCAATATTATTGTCACTGCTACATTTCTGTGATGCTACCAGAAATTATTTCCACTACTAATTAATTACCGTTGAGCTCAAAGGTCCTATTAATAAACGGTTAACGAATGTGTATTTATGAAGACGATTTGTGAGACTGGTAAACTTATGATACGTACGATGGTCTTTCGTTCTACACAGTGTATTTCAAGGTCCGTACCTGGGCTTGTTGCAGTGACCTGAAGTTACTAAACTTCATGAGTGTATGCACTCACTCCAAGAACCGTGTAATTATAAATATGAGCGTGGTGAAAGTTGGGCAGCACGCTAACGTATTTTGTCCACTCTGTGTGCTCGTAAGGGTCTAACCCTTTCACTCCTTTGATTTTTTCCTCGTATCTTTTCTTTGACTTTTCATCAAGTCTGTCTTTGTACGGACCGGCATTGTTCTCCTTCGTTTTGTACATACCTTTTTTGGGGGGCAAAGAAAAACCAAGAATTTATTGGAACCGGAGAATGAATGTTTTGCGGTGCTGCAAATGCTTGCATTTGATGCGGTACTTGGATTGTTTCGCCACGAGTTCCCGGCATGCAACGCGCGAAAGTCACGTGGTCTGTCAATCTCTATAGATCACTGCAACTGTGAACATGTAACCTTGTTTGTGTTTTTTTTATGATGAAGCTTTTTTCTTCTTCTTCCGTGAACGTCCACATTTATTTTCTAGGATGTGAATTGTTTTTAAATGTCAACTCAATGATTTATTGGTCAAAAATGGATAAAAACCCTGAATAACCAAGTGTGGTGTGTACTGTTATTGTAGAAATATTTAAAATATCATGTCACATTTGACCTTTGACTTTTCATCTGAGGCCACTAGATTGATGTGATGGTCAAAGTGATAATACTGCTATATACAGCTTTTCAAAACTATGTTTCTTACTGCCGTTCAACAGCATCACATTACTTTGGACCTCTGACCTTTTCTTCAAGGTCAAATAAATTCAAATCTTCATAAAATGTCTTTTATCTTTAAAGCTATGCTTGAAATTCTGCTGCCTTTGCTTGTTTGGGAACATTTAGAAAATGATGTTGGTATATGGTGTTTCTAAATATCACATTCAAGGATGCATTTTATACACATTTGACCTTTGACCTCACTTTCACATCTGCGTTTCTTTCAAAATACATTATTTTCCTGCACTACCACAAAGAAAACAAATATTCCCTTAAAAGTAAAGAATACCCAGAGAGTGAGCTGCCCGGGGGAGATTTGCACTCTCGGAGTGTTTCTTGTTATCATCATCACCATTAATGTTATATTTCACTGTACTTTCTGGGTGTGTAATACTTCATGTTTTTCTTATATAATAAAATCTTGACAGAATCAGTTCAGATGATAATAATGTGACCTGAGTGCTCTCTCTGCTAGCTGCTGGGACAGACTTATTCAGAAGTCTGTGTTAATGTGACTGATGTTGTCTCTCGAGAGTTTGGCAGCGTGTTTCAAAGCCCACGTGATTCTTAACTGTAGCGTTTAGCTTGGTTTAACTTCAAGAATAGAATCCCTCCATAAAACAGACATACGGAAGTGGGGCAGCAACGAGAAAAGCTCATGTAGTAAACCATTCATCAGTTTCATTTTTTAGAAACTAATTGCATTTATGACTGATGACAAACACAGTTTTTTTTTTTTGATTACCATAATAAAATGACTATGAAATAACAACTATGGCCTCTCCCTCACCACCACTGTGGCCTGGATTAACGTTTGTGACCAACACAATTAGCTTTTCCTCCAAACACCTCACAAAATAAACAGTACGGTTCTAGATGACTCAAACCTACTCATGCATAGGTTTGCAGGATCAAGCACCATCAGACTTGACATTTGCAGTAAAACGCCGAGGCAACAGCACATGGGAATGAACAAATGCACCTCCTCTAAGGAGCATTAAGTATGTAAAAAAACAAATATGATCGAGGTCAGAAAATCTGCAGGCTCAGATCAAGTACGGGCCTGTGCGCAGACAGAATACTCCAATACTCCAGCCAAGTGGGGCCTCTGTCTTGTTTTAAAGACTTCATGAGGTTCAAAGAGCCTTTCAGGGTGAGCTGTGAAGGGAAATCACATGTGTTCATTATCCAACTGGTTCTTGTTCATCCACATCCGGTGAGAGGACTTGCTCAGTGTCTGTAATATCCTGTACAAGTCCACATGAAAGTCCACAGTTTCCCCCTGGTGTCAGGTAAAAGCTTACTTGAACAATACTTGACATGAAGCCTGGCCACAGTAGAATATATTCTGAAATCATTTGAAGCACTACCTTGCCCAGCTGCCTCCATCCTCCTATCAACTGGAAATGATCCTGAGTGCAATGTCAGAGTGTTTTTGGTGAGTAAGACACTGTCGATACTGTAGTCACCTAACTGCCTGCTAAAGTTAAAGGACACAGATCTACAAAAAGCCGTTTTGCTTGTGAACACTGGAACACAATGGGTCGAAGCTCTCTGCATTAGGGTGGATGATGGGTGGAGTGACTGGTAACAGCTTCCAAATCACTGCAAATTTCTGCATGCAGCCCTATTACTGTACTCAGCTATTATTATCATCATTATAAGGTTCACATTATATTTAACCTGCTATAGTTTCATGTCAGCATCCTTGCATATAAATAACTGACACTTGCTACAGAAACCTGTCTGGGCACCCACGCAGAAGTTCAAGCTCACGTCTCTCCTCTTTGAGATGAATGTGCGTCTGGAGAGGAGTTACACTGATCCATCATCATCAGGACAACAGCAGGAGTGCAGTTTGTGTCTGCTGGCTTGATTTGAAGCTTATTGCATTTGAGCCTTTGCAGAAATACACGCTCATCCTCCGTCTTCACCTTCAAAAACTAGG
The DNA here is from genome assembly GCF_041146795.1 of Maylandia zebra. NCBI lineage: Eukaryota > Metazoa > Chordata > Actinopteri > Cichliformes > Cichlidae > Maylandia > Maylandia zebra. Next base: position 15,841,363 of record NC_135173.1, on the reverse strand, counting down.
CAGGTGTCAAAGAGTCTGCTGTGTGTGGGGATTGCTCATTTTATAGATATGAAAACAGAGAGGAAGACATGCAGGGACAAAGAAAAATAAAGAACCAAGCAAATGTTATGACTTCACAGGGTTTTAGCTGTCCGGCCGATATATCCATCCACAACAGTAAATTAAATCATTCACCACTGTATGCGAAGGAGGCTTTCCCGCTGGTATAGCCTCTATTCTTTGTTATCATGCTGTGAGTGGGAAATAAACTCCAAAACATGTGTGTGTGTGTGTGTGTCAGCAGTTCTGGTGAGAGTGTTGTTTGCGTTTTTTTGTGATACACCCCCAGGGATGATGGCGACAGTTACTGCTGATCACACAGGGGGGCGATATGATGATCACACTGTGGAAATTGCCCAGACCTCAGGAACACAATGACACTACGACCACAGACACACATTTAAGTTACTGGGAGAATGGCACACTGGTTTGAAGCACAAAATGATGCCATCTTTAATAAACCAATACTTTTTAAGTTTAAAGACCTGCAAACACTGACTGAAGACACACAGATTACCACATTTCTTTTTCATACACAGTTATGACTCCCCACTTCCAGATGATGAGAAATTCAGTCTTAAAACATTGCTGAGTAAAGTCCGGAGAGTCTTCGAGTCTTGTTTTTCTTCACAGTATTTAAGATTGCCTTAACTCTAAGCTTCTAAAGCTTAATGCTTCATCAGGCATTGAAGATGTATCACCTCTTGGAAAGTTCATTTAATTAGAAGGACCTGAACAAGAGCCGTAACACATAGAGCAAGGGCACTTTTCCCATTCATCCGTCCCTTATCAGGCCTAGCCAGTAAAACATGGTGTGAAGGCTATTCTAATGATATGAGTCATATGAGAATTTTGGTGCAAACAGCTTCCTTGAACGATCTTAAAAGCCATTAGATGGCAAAGGGTGGCGGATTGTTTTCAGTGCACACCTGCCAAGTGATAGATTCACAGCAGAGTGCAATAACGCATCCCTAAGCTTGATTTAACACGCAGCAGTATTCAGTGCATTTATTCAGCTGTCATAAAATTGCAGTTTTGGCGACTCTGTTGTGCACTAATAATTGATTCAGCCCTCAAACTTTTTTTGTGTAATGAACCGTGTGGTTAAACAGTGGCATTAGGCTACAATAGCTTTAAAAGCATTTAAAAAACAGGCAATGGAGCTAAAACTATATGTCATCTGTTTGAGCAAGCGACCCATATGCTGAAAGGCTGCAGGGGCCTAGGCCTGCGAGTCCATCACAAAACAATTAGTATTTGCAAAATAAAGGCTCAAATAAGGGCTAAAAATTCTCAAATATCAAACTTTTTCTATTTCTGTATTTTCTGTCAGTGAAGTTTAAAGACTGTAAAAGGCCTCAATCCTAAAAAAAAAATCGGCAGGTCTTCATAACCTCCCTCCATATTTCTTGCATCTCACTGCTGGTATTATAGCCCAAACAGTGTCAAATGTTCTTATACTGTTCCTGATATTTGGAGAAGAACTTTTGTGTTACCTTTACCAAAAAGGTGGTGATCCCACTTTATTAAATAACTATCAACCCATTTCTGAAGTTTGCATCCCAGCTAAAGTGCTTGAGAAACTGGTGAATGACCAATTAAAAAAAAAAAAAACTTGGTCTCTAATCAGTCTGGTTTCAAAGAACAACATAGCACGGTCACTGCTTCGATTAAACTTTTAAATGCCAACAGCAAAACACTTTGAAATACATGAATTCATAAATGGTTTCTAACATTTATAATTAGCCCCACGGACACGTCTGTCAGTCACGTGCAGTTGAGCCGGACAGCCTGACCGTAAACGTACCTCTGCACAGATGGCAAATTTTTACCCACTGTTTACACAATTCAGGATCCTATTATACAAGCCTGGCAGGACCTCTGGGTTGCATCATTATAGGAGATTAAACATCCTCTTTCTCTTCCAATCTGCGTCCTCATCGCTTTAACGTCACACTATCCACTTATGCCTCCGATTGCTTCTGATTCCACTACATGACAGGATTTTCTGCAAAGCCTCTGTTGCATTTCTGCATACACACCTGAGGAGGGAATGGATACAAGCTACAGGATACAATATGCAACATCAAGCCTATATTGTACAGAGGTTTGGTTTGGTTTAAAATGCCCAAATGCTCAGACTCTGCGGGGGTTTGTGGATGTGATTAAATATGTTTTGGGCTCCAGCAGAACTTCTGCCTGCATTGTTCTTATAACCTAGCAACCAAACAAGCGCCGACTATTTAAGGACTGTGAAAGTGTTAAAGCCGCTAACTGCCAGACAACACACACACATGTGCGCACACACATAGAAGACAAGACTTGTTTTTGTTATTTTGTTAGTTTCAGCCAAGCATGCTGAATAAATCATCGTACATAAAACTGATGTCTGCCTACTATCCTACAGTAGCCTGTTTAAATATATAATAGACAGATAATATTATCTGTTCTGATATTAGTGTCTGTGGCAATAAACTCATCTGCCTGCTTGCATAAGAGGACAGGTGGTCAGCCCTGGACTGTGCAAGCAAAGGTTTATGCACGTGTGCATGCACACACCACAACAACAAATACACAAAAACTTCAACATTTACTGTAGAAAACTGCAAAGAGAGCACAGCCTCAGTCCTACAGATGCCATCTACCACTGACAAGCACTCGCAAACATCAAAGTTACTCCCTTTTAAGCTAATGAGGGCTTCTGGGTTAAAAATAAATAAATAAATAAAAAAGCAACACCCATGATGAAGATGAGCAGAATATCATCTGATATAGAACATACAAACTATAATAGAAGCCGGCTGGAAGGACTACACACCTCTCACCAAAGTGCACAACGCTATGTAGAAGCGTGGAGCTTAGACTTAAATCTTTGATTGAAGAACCAGGTTACCTTTAAATTTTTATTCGCTTAAAGCAAAAAAAAAAGAAGAAAAACTTTCTGCAGAGTGTTCAGGATTTCAACATGATCCACCAGCATGCTGCAGACAAATCTGACTTCATGATCAGTCTGCCAAAGAGCATTTGAAATTCACTCAAATCTTTGAAAGCACAAATCAGATGAGTCATTTTTGCCAAAGACTAACTGTAGCTGTGCTTTTTTTGCTGTTCATATCACCCGAGTGAGATATTTTTGAAGGCAAGATGAAAAGGACATCTCTTCTGTTAAATTTCAATTTCAATTTTTTGCTGCAGGAATCCTACTAAAGCTTTTCATATGGATTCATATGGTGAAACAGCATTTCCAGCTCCAAGCCTTTTAATGCATATGGCGCAATTGATTGTGTTCCAGGAAGTGCAATATAATCGCTGAGTTTTGCTTTAGCAGGCCTTTGTGAGCCAAAATTCACCACCTTCGCGTTTATTTTAATGGTGCACTTAACAGCCACTGAAATATTGAGTGGGTCCTCTGGGTTACAAACTTTAACATAAATCTGATATAGTCCTCTGGAGCGCTGACTGAAGTCACGAGGTCATTATTCTGAGCTTATAAAATTTTATAATGTAGGATTTTCTCTGATGCATTAATACAGAAGGAAATAATAACTGAACAGACGAACGATTTGCACGATTAAACAAAGAATCCAAAATAAACAGAGAGGTGAACAAGAGCAGCCTTTCCCAGCAGGGCATCCCCCACTCATGAGGTCGAGGTGCTCAGCAATGTCTCATCAGAAGCCAGGGGATGCACCTTCCCATCTTCAGCTGGGTACGCATAACAAAAGAGGTAACTGTTCCACATTTATTAGCCTAGCTCAGCATGAAAAACAAGATCTTTCTTCATCGTTTTTCTAAATTTAGACAGCAAGAACCGCAAAGCATTGAAGAAGCACTAATTTCCCCCAAGGAACCCTACATAGGGTGTAAAATCAATACTGGCCCAGCAGTGTAATCAAGCTGCACTTAGAAGCTGTTGTATGTGGCACTGTTTTTTGGGGTTTTTTCCCCTCACAGATTTGCAGCAGTGTGCAGACACAAAGTAGTTTTCTTTTACAGAACAGTTTGTCCTGTGTGTAAAAAGAGTACCTGTCCGAAATGCAAAACAACCAACAGCACACCAACATGGAGAAATTAAATCTGACTGTTTTCCCCTCCATTTTGACTGCATTACAGGAACTTTTAACAGCTTCATTAAAAAAAAAAAAAAAACGACTGTCAGAAAACGCTGAGGAAGCTACTCCTCGCAGGTTTCAGGGCACAAACATATCACTTTGTCACAAACTATCTGGCATGCTTCTGAACAGATCTAAACAGAATGGTTTTTATTTATTTTTCCCCTTCAAAGCACAGCTGAATATTAAGTTTGGTTATCAGCTTCTTGTCCTACTCATTCATATGAGCATGGATACGAACACAAGTTTAGAAACTGGGATATTTTTTGTATGGACTGCGCAGAAATGTGTTTTCTCTGAGAACCCGCAGCTTTCCGCTTAAATCTACCAAACGTGCTTCAAGTTTCAAGTTGTTGATCTTTGTTTTACATTACTGATCATTTTGACCTGTACGGTTTTATTTAACTAGGCTGGACCTTTATAATAAAAACGTGGGTATGACTGTCGGTGCAACGTCAAGTAGCGGACAAAATACCAAAAGTGCAGGTTTCAGAAACAGGCTTCTTCCCAGGAGGACGAGGCTGCAAAGCTTCCAACTCTGCGTCACACTAACAGCAAGTGGAGAGACCATTACCTCCGAGCACCACTTCACACACAAACTGTTCAACAAGAGGAAAAAAAGTAGCCACACTCGTCTAAAAACAACGACAAAAAAGAAAATCACATCTTGACACCTTGAATTTCCCCTGACGTTATCCACAAACCTTTCTGCTGCTTGAAGGACTGGATTGAGCCCGAGTGGTGCACCATGGCGGCGTTCAGTTGGTTCCCAGCGCAAATCAAATTCCGTATTTAAAAAAGCAAAACTGCGGAAAACATGGGAAACTGTGGCGGGGTTGTGTAGGTGTTCCCTCAGCTCCCATCCTGCCAAACGAGCTCACTGGCGATGCGCAAACGCCAGCAACACCTGTCTCCTCTATGCAAGCTCCCACCCCCCTACCCCAACACCCCCCTCCGCTCCCCTATCGCCACCATCCACGGCTGTTGTCATGGCGACCGGAGGTAGGGGAGGTCCTGAGATGGACGCGTCCACCTCCTATCCTCCTCCGTGCTGATTTACTAAAGCTGCGGGAAATTACCACGGACGGCAAATTGCAAATGGACCGTCGACAAATTTGATTTGCTCTCCAGTTATCCTCCTGCTGAAAGCTGCACTTATCCAAACAGAAAAAAAAACCCACAGCCGTGGACCCAGTATTAAGTTAAATATAATGCAGTACAGGCTACTGCTTCCCAAATATCACAGATAAAAATATGTAATCATGGGGACGTTGTTGTTTGTTCTTTTTAAGTTGAATTCACATTTGAGACACTGCAATCAGCCTTTTTATAACAAAACGAAAAATACGAAAATGTAAAAATACTTTCTTTCCCTCTCTAATTTTCTCAAGCCATGGGACACATGATCATAAAAATCCAAGACCAATGATGGCGTAAAGTTGTTGTTAGGGGGGCGACCGAGGCTCAGGGGGGTTGGGAAGCGTATATGTAACCGGAAGGTCGCCGGTTCGATCCCCGAGCTCTCTGTCCTGGTCGTTGTGTCCTTGGGCAAGACACTTTACCCTACCGCCTACTGGTGAGGGGCCGATGGCGCGATATGGCAGCCTCGCTTCTGTCAGTCTGCCCCAGGGCAGCTGTGGCTACAACTGTAGCTGCCTCCACCAGTGTGTGAATGTGAGAGTGAATGAATAATGGAATTGTAAAGCGCTATATAAATCCAATCCATTATTATTGTTAGAGGAAGCTGCAGCTACAGTCAGGCTTCAATTCAAATTTTTTAACACTAAAAGAAATAATAATAATAATAAAAAAAATAACTAAATGCAAAAGCAAAAGGTCTGTAAAGTCAATATCTCAGCTCACACAGGCCTCACAGAGCCCAGGCTGCAGAGGCAGGGGACCCCTTGTATGACAGTAAATGTTTCATCAGTCATGAAAACTAAAGCTGAACAGGGCACCATGTAGCTGCAGTGCACTTTGATTGCAGACTATTAAAACTGGAGGACTAATAGTCGTGCACTGCACAAACAGAAATCCACTTAAATGAGAGATTTGTTGTTTATTGCAGATTTGGGCAGTGAAATACACAACAGTGTATATTTCATCAGGAAATCATTCTCTGCTTCTGCACGTTAACATTTTTGTTTTCACCTGCACTGCTTTTGACAGTGTTAAACAGTTATATTACAGTTATGTGGAAAATAAAAAGTGCAACCGCACTAATTTCTAGGCTATTACTATCATATTTAGTATAATTTAAAACTTCATTGGGTCCTTAAAATAAGGTCTTAAAATAAGGTGAATACAAAATTAGATTAACAATAATACTTGAGATATTACACTGTGCCATTATTTCTTTAACAAACACTAAAGCAAAATGCAGTTCCTGCATTTTTAGGAATTAAGAGGGTAAGTAACAGCCAACTATTCAAATGCAACTGTTAATTGACAACAAGTCAAACAGTTAAGTGTGAGTACCTCTATCTAAGCAGATGCTTTGATAGCTGAGTTTGCAAAGTTGCTTTTGAACAAATGTGTTTTGGAGAGATGACACCACCGTGGAGATGTTTGCCCATGATGTGCCACATTAAGCACATTAAGGAGTCCTTCAGTTGACCATGATGCCCTCTGTATACCAAAGAATTCTAGAGGCAAATGTGAGACCATCTGTCTGACATTGATGCCAAACACAGTAATAAATCTACAACAGAATGGCCAACAAAGAAAAGAATCACAGTGTTGCAATTGCCCAGTCAAAGTCCTCAACTCAAGCTGACTGAAACACTGTGGTGGGATCCTAAGAGAGTTGTGCATAAAGAAATGCACAAAAACGTCAAAGAAGAAGAAGTAGTTTAAAGAAGTGTGGGTCAAAACTCCTCCTATGTGATGTGCAAGACTGATAAAGTCATACAGAAAATAACTTCAAATAATTGAAGTAGGCGGTGTTTCTGCAAGCTACTAAATCATGAGGTGTGCTTAGTTTTTCCACACACTGCTTCTGCATTTTGGCTTTGTTGTCATGTGCTGAGATTGTATTTACAGAATTGTAAGACCTTCTAAGGACTTAGGACCGAACCTTTAAACTAAGACCACACATGTTCTTTTTAATATAACTTATTGACATTATATACTGGCAAACACGATAATGATATTTAAAAAAAAATTGTACATTTAATCAAAGACTGCACGTGTTACCTTTTTATCACAGGTGCCACCTTCTTCCTTTGGCATTCTCTTTAGCAGCTGTAGTCAGAGTCACAAAATAATAGTAATAATAATGGAACAAATCAGGAGATTATTTTTATTATTTACAATCAGGTTGTTAAAAGTGAGACTGTACGATAGATTCAGTTGATATAGTAATAATAATATTTGAGTAATGATGCAATCCTATGTATTTTAACCATGAAGTATAGCAAAATTCAGTGTATATGAATTACCTAACATGTCAATGAGGATCGTGATTATCACGGTTATTAGTAAAACATGCAGGTAGTTTATGGGATAGAAAATAAATTCTTTTTAAGTCTCCAGTTTTATAGTATTAACCAAGCTGCCAGTTCATCGAGGTTTATCTGCAAGGTCACTGGTCTTATTTCAATGTCATCCCCAGAGAGTTACAGCAGCAGACCACTAATCTGGATCATGAGAGGGAAAGCTCTCTCATGGGTGTTTCATGCTGTTTCTGTGCAAGCAGACACTGAACTGACTGCTGTTATCTGGTGACTGTTTGCCTCGGGAACAATAACATAATCTTTATCTTGGTCTTTGGCCTTAGTTTTGTATATTAATCTACGTCTGTGGGGTTACTGAGAAAAGAAGCCTGGCATCTGTCATAGATGCAAATACCATCTGTTTTCTTGCAGCTCGGCATGCTTTTACTCCTCCCACTGTTCTGATGTTTATTAAAGACTGCTATCAGGGCATTGTGTGCCAACCCCAGCGACGCGACATTGAACTAGCAAGCTAATGCATTTCTTCTACTGGGGTGATTAATAAATAAAACTGCAGCTCTTATCAGTGGGTCAGTCCCACTTTAAATTCTATCTTTTCCATTCCTGCCTGGTAGTTAGAGGATGTAGGTCAGATGGGAGCACTGCAAAGGGATGAATTTAGACAAATGATATACTGCCACCGTGTGGAAAGTGTGGCTAACTGTTATTAACCTCAGCTCATGAGCGCAAATACACACAAAAAGAAGGACACCCTTGAATCCTTGAAATTAAATGGCCAGCTGCATGAAATGTTTACATTTTTAAAAAAAAGCAGGTGCGTCATAGTGCGGGCAAGAGTGGAAATGTGTACCCAGGGCCTCTAGAAATCCTGGAATGAAAAGTTTTTATTTGCAGTTTTTATTTTTAAGTAATATGTGTTATAACTAAATTGCCTGGAATAATCAGTTGGGTGACTGAGTGTTGGTTTCTGGCCAATTACATAAAAATGTATGTAAATGGCCAGAAAATGTGGATAATAAAGAGGAAATGCCAATAAAGCCATAATGAAAAATCTGTTAGTAACAGTAGTCGGCACATCAATACATTTTTATTGAGCTGTGATTTGTAGTTAGACCATTATTCAGCCTGTATAGCAGTGGCGTAATATAGAATAACAGATACTCAACTCAGAGAAAACGTGAAAAACAGCCACTCAGAAACCATCAAAGCTACCTAATATTCAACACATTACTCGCCCCTCAGGAAGGATCTGCATTAGCGTGCCATTCGGAGAATCAAAGAAGCTGCTTGAGAGGCTCCTGAATAGTGAAGGCCTCTGGCATCAACACTTTCAGCTAAATTAACTATGATGGTTTTGTTGTAAGGCTTAGCAACTGAGAGATCTGCTGATTAAGTCAGTTTAAAAGTTCATTTGAAGCTCAAAACTTTTCCTCTCTGGACCAAAGTGAAGCCAACCACTCCCAATGTGTGCCTGAACAACAAATGCTTTTTAATTCTCATTGATTAATCTTTAGGCTTTAGACTTTCCTTTTTGAGAAAGCTCATAGTTAGGGCTGGATTGGGTGACCCTGAATCCACCCTTAGTTATGATGCAATAGGGTGCTGGAGGATTCCCATGATGCACTTAACATTTCTCCTTCTCTCAACCTTTTCACTCACCATGTTTTTATACACCACTCTACATTTAATTATTAGTTAATATTAATCTTTAGTTGTCTTCCACAGCATGTCTTTTGTCCTTTCTCCCTCAGCTCACCCCCAACCAGGCGTGGCAGATGGCCGCCCCTCCATGTGCCTGGTTCTGCTGGAGGTTTCTTCCTGTTAAAGGGGAGTTTTTCTTTCCCTCTGTCGCCAAAGTGCTTGCTCATAGGACGTCATCTGGGGTTTCTTTGTATTATTATAGGGTCTTTACCTTACCTAATATTAAGCAGCTTGAAGTGACTGTTGTTGTCATTGGGAACTATATAAATAAAATAAAACTGAATTGAAATAAATATTACAGTAACTGATCTTTCAGTAACATATTATAAAAAATATGAAACAATGAAAATAAGGGCTCAAAATATTGACTTTACTGGCTTTAACTTTGGTTCAAACACTTTTTGTGCTGTTTGTGCTGTTTTGGCGCAAATGTGTGGAGCTTGCTCTAGACTGACTGAGTCAGCCACTCACTGGGCAACACGAGGGAGACAGCTTCAAATGTCATAAACCGCAAATTTATACACACAATTTAGATGTGGAAAAATATGCTTATCGACAGGAGGCAGTGTTTGTAAACATTTGGCTTTCCAAGACCTGCTGGCAGGCTCACCAGACTGCTGGTCGGTGTCTGTGCCTCCAGAGCGGGAACTGCTCCAGGATGGGCTGATGGTGGGACTGATAGTAGCATGGTGTCTGATGCCACTGGAGGAGCTGGAGACCTGACTCTCCAGCAGGGGGAGGTACACAGAGTTTTCCTGATGACATGATCCTGTGAAACAAAGAAAATATCAGAAATCAGTGAGTGGTAGCATCCCGAAGGCTTTTTCCAGCTCAAACAATAATATCACTTGTGTAAGTTGTCCACAGGAAAATTAAGCTTGCATGTCCACATCAGTTAATTTTGTTGATGATCAGAGAAGCCCAGCTCTCTACTTATCCTTCTCAAGTGACTACGCTCATCCATTATTAATGAGTCTGTGATATTCCTTTTTGTCTTCTGATACTTGACACTAATGGGGACCACTAAACACTCTGGCTTTCAAAACTCAACTGTGGGACAGTTAAACTAACAGACAAGTCCAGATGTTTAATATCAAGGCTTTGTTAAGGGATCATTTTCACTCAAACCAGCTTTGGAAAACCAGATTTTAGCCAAACTAAAATAACTGGAAGACACTGATGGTTTGGCCTACACCGTTATGTAAAGTTACCTTTTCATCTGCTCGCATTTTAAATAATGTGGATTTTCACAAATATACACGAGCAGCATTATTAAATCCACTGGCTGGCAAAACAAACGACATCTGTCATGCATTTTCATCTGGCATTTAGCTGGAGCTTCCTTTTGACACAGAAAAATATTGTAACCTCATCCAACCGCTAAGCCAACATGATTTCTGCCAAAAGCAGCTCCAGAGACGACGTGTCCATGCCCCGACTCGCTAGAACTGATTCTTAGAGGGACTCTTCTCCTTTCTAGCACCTCATTTTTAATCTTAGTCTCTACTAGAGTTCAACAGTATAAATGAGGACATCACTTATATTGTCAAACACCTCTATTCTTCTTGTGAACCCACCCATCTGGAAACTAAGTGGGACTGTATTAGAAACCTTAACACCAAAACTTTGAAGCAGGACTCGGGAGAGATGCGTGAGGGGGGCCTCTCTCTTTGTACCCTTGACTCCTTTTACTTACTACTCTGGTAAATGGACTGGTTCTTATATAGCGCTTTTCTACTCTTCTGAGCACTCAAAGCATTCACCCATTAACACCAGCACATTTTTTCTAGGTGCCTTCTAAGTAACAGTCACACACACATACTCCAATGGATGCATCGGAGAGCAATTTGGGGTTAATATCTTGCCCAAGGATATTTGGAATGCAGGAATTGAACCACCAACCTTCCGATCAGTAGATGACCTGCTCTACCGCCTGAGCTAAAGCCACCCCAGAGTAGCTATGCATGATACACAGTGCATTATGGGCCTTAGTTCATGAAATCTACAGGTATTTCTCCCTTGAAGCCAGTTTTATTCTTCTTCCTGCCAGCATTACATTTGAACAGCAGGTGGTGGAACTGTTCCTAACCTCAGCTGTGTAACCGAGATGACCACAGTAAGGATGCGTGCTCTGACTGATCTTATATGAAACAGAGCTGTTAGAGCACCACGAAGTCTGAACTTTTGACTCACTGGAATTATTTCATGTCCACACTGACTGCACTGACCTCTATATTTGAAACTCTGACCATGTTTGATTTGAGCATCCTTAAAATGGGAAAAATGGGAGAGAACACAAAGAAAATTTGCAGATCTAATATTAACAGAAATTTGCTCTTTTTAAAAAGAAAAAGAAAGAAAGAAAAAATAAGACTTGCATAGAGTTAGAGTACTTTCAAAAAAATATTTATCTTTATTTGTATTTTTTTATTTTATCTATTTTTAAAAAAAAATATGTGGCTTTTAGAAGCAGTAAATAAAACATAGTTCACTATAGTGAAAGTATATACTGAATATCTGAATACAGTAGATAAGAAAAAGCACAATAAGTGACTTTTTAGTGTATGAAAATTGTTTTTTTTAACTTAATTTAATTGATTAGAATTCTTTATGCTCAGTGTTTGCTCTTCTTTGTGTGAATGTGTTGAATTGAAATAATGAACACAAGGTGAAACGGCTTAAGGCCTCTTAAACATTACACTATATTTAACCAGTTTATTATTATTTATTCTATTTAAACAAGTTAAACTGAAATAATTGCTGTAATCAGTTAATGTGGAGGCTACGATTCATAGTCTTAAACAGGTCACACCAAGGTTAACCACATTTTAATTGTAAAAAGGAAAATAACAATCCTGTGTGTGTGTGTGTGTGTGTGTGTGTGTGTGTGTGTGTGTGTGTGTGTGTGTGTGTGTAATGAAGGGAGATGTGTATATTTAGCCTCATTAAGACCAACAGGAAGCTCACAGTCCAAACAACATGACTCAGTAACATTAAGAGTTTTCATGTCAGAAATGACTCTTCACAGATTTAATGTCTCATTTTAATGAAGCCCACAAGAAAAGTAAACTTTGGTAAGCAGACATGTTGAGTACAGTTTGTGACTGAAATGCCAAATGTTAAACTTTCTGCCATTAACGAGATCATAACACTTTGAGGGGATGATCAAAGAAAGTGCAACATCCAGGTCATCAAAGCTCTGGAAAACTAGTAGGGAGAAACATATTGCCAAAATGTGCTTGCGTCCATTAAAGATGTGCGTGCTAAGTGCAGCAGTATGTTCTCCTGAAGGTTTCAAAAACTATAGAGACATTAGGTATCGATTGATGAGCAGGGAACTTCCTACTCAAACTTCCTGGAAGATTGATTATTTATTTAAACAAGTGCGTTTCAAAGCTGACTAAATCCCCGTCTCAAACAGACGCGAATCTGCGATGAGCTGTCGAGGAAAGAGTGACTCCATTAAAAGCTCACAGCTCTGTTCAAAAAAACAATTTGAATGTCTGGCTCATTTTGGATTTTTTTTTTTAAGTGTTTTGTTTTATTTCCGTTTTACACGGCAGCCAAACTTTCCTGAGGGCTGGACTCACAAGCATGACCGAACACAACAAATCCCAGAAACACATACTGGACTTTTAACTGCTTAATGTGCTCGCACTCAAGCCAGCTAAAACTTGTCAACGTCAGCAGCTGATAATGTAATTTTTCGTGATAAGTGTAGTCAGGTGCACATCTACCCCTGCTGTTAATTCAATAAAAAGGGCCTAAGTGTTTATCATTTTAACACATGTAAGCTAAAGGGAGGTGCATGTCCGCGTATGGGAAATTTACTGTGTGGTATTTGCATTACACGATGACCACTCCAAGCTGTTATGAGCCTGGACAGCTTACATTAGTCTGTGTGAATCACTTTAGGCCACATAAATGGCTGTAACATGCGTGCTTCTTTCTCTAATCCAAAGTGACTGAACAATATACTGGCCTTCTTCAGATTTATTAAAAAATGCATTATGAAGCAGCAGGTCTGTATGCATGGCCTGTCAACACTATAACAAAAAGAACAAAAAGAATCAAGTGTAACAAGAGGGCACAGGGGAAACCTCCTGTTGCCTTTATTATCCTTACTTTAAAAAAAAAAAGAGAAGAAGAGGATTTCAGAAAACACCTGCCTATGCTGGGTCATCAGTTTGTTCCTGATTTTTGTGTTTTTCTTTATATAAATTGATTGACATATGTTACAAAAGTCAGCAAGGAATCGGGTGTCCAGTGCTGGAAAGTTGAAAAAATACAAATTGTCAGCAAAAAAGGAAAAAAAAGTTGCATATTCACCTGAACACTCATGTCACTTTAAGCTACGGCCTCGTTTTTCATACAGAAGTTTCAGGTTAAAGTCATCCAGCTTCACTCTGTCATTCTGCAGTATTGTTTTCGTTACAGTTCATTGTTTTCAGCAAGAGATAACATTTTGCAGCGACTCTCGGAGCGTGAACTAACTGGGATTTTAAAACCTGACATTTACAAAATAAGCATCGTGGGCACAGTTACTTGGTCACGTCCCGGGTCGCTCGCTATCAGAAACTGTTTCTGTGACATCTCTGCTTCATGTGAGGCAGTCACAGGGAGAAGTGACCCAAATGGACCAGAATACACTCACAGCTTTGAACTCCTGATGACTTGCGACCACTTCATGACACTTCCTGCCGCGCCACCACGTCATGATTTGGCCCCCGCGCCCTCCCCCTCAAGAGCGCCTGTCCCCTGGTCATACATCGCCCACTCAGCACAGATGGGATAACCACAGCATTTACCATTTCCCCGATTGCCTGTGGCAGAGGTGATTTAGAGCAGCTAATAAAAGCCACTCCACTCGTGCGTTAGTTAGCCGCCTCATTGAACTGAATGACACAAGACATGTTTGTTGGATTTCGCTAGGAAAAAAAGAAAATAAGTTTCTTTACTTTTATCAGTCTGTGGCTTACCACTTAGGTTTTCAGTACAAGATTACAATGAGCTTTCCTGAGTGCTGTGCAGACACTGATAAGTTAGCATGCTCCAAGAAGGCGCATCAGTTCTAGTCAAGCACAAGCTGGGCCACTTTCTCTCTTCCTAACTTATAGAAAATGACATGAAGAACACCCACCTCTCCAAGGAAAATTATTATTGACCATGATGAAACTTCACTTCCAAGTGCTATTCATTTAACATCATGCTTCATTAATAAATTAACCCACCAGTATCAGTGTTCATCAGGAGCATTACCAGCATGTTTCATACATATGAAAGATTCATGCTCTCATCAGATGCTCATGTTGCAAGCACTGTGAAAAGCATGCACTGCTACAGCATGCAATGTTATTGAATGACTGCATAATATTAGCGTTTGTTTATTCCACACAAAAAAGAGCGGGAAAACAGCTGAATATTGAACAGCATATACACAAGAGTATAGCCAGCAAATAGGTTTGTTACCAAAGGCAAAGCCATTAAATAAGCAAGCTGGGTGAAATAAGATAACGTTGTATAACAGATCATATCAAGTCTATCAAGTCAGCTAATATTAAGCCCTTTAGTTTTACAGCTAGCTGCTCAGAAGTGAGCTGAACCTACCTGAGGAGGTGCCTAGAGCTTGTGACGCCTTAACTTCCATTGCATTTGCTTCCACCTTCAGTATAATTCCCCCATCAATAAGTTTCTGAATGATAACTTGCACAAACTGCAAGCGCTGTGCAGCCTCATGGACCTGTCAGTCCCACAGTGCAGCACTTAAAGCTGTGAAATAGCCCAGACGCTGCAGCAGGGATGAATGGGTGGAGTTTGAGGTTTGGTCCGACAAAGAGGGGTACAACATTAAACTCTCAGACTATTGACTGTAGCATATTGAGTGCTTTATGGAACATTACTCATTTCACACACAAAGGTTTCTCGGGAGATTGTGTAAGTTAGAGTGTAAGTGTATTAAGAGAACATACTGTGAATCTATCCACCCCTTTAAGGGTCTTTTTTTTTTTTTTAAATAAAAACTTTTTAGCGTTTTGTTGTGTTAATTCATTTTTGCTTCAAAACAAGATTTATAGGGAATAATGAACCCTAAACATTTGTTTACATTTTTGTTGATCTGATCATTTCAACATTTACTGTGCAGGTTATAGGGGGTGAATTCTGCTTGCAAGGTAGTTATGTGTACACCACGAGAGTCCTTGTGGGAATGAGAATAAAAGGATATAATATCCTGGTATTATAATATCTTATTACAGGGGAGTATATCCAGCAAAAACACTTGTTACCAGAGAGAATTACAATCTGTGATAAAAATTCTCAAAAGAGCAAAGATGATGTTAAATGCATAACTACCATTGGGAAACAAGAGCTTGTAATACCTTTTTTGAGTGTAAGTCAGTAAACCTTTATCAGATTTCACTGGACTCCATGCAGATGCCCAGATGACAATTGGATTTCACAAGTTAGATAACTAATTTACATACTTTCCCCAGGGATTAATAAAGTATTCTGATTCTCATTCTGACTGACAATAACTACCAAAATAAGTGACCGAAGACATTTTAAAATTTCTGCTAAGTAACGAGGCTTGTTTGTAGATCTGAAAGAACTTTTGTCATATATTTTGTTATTATTTTGATTATGCGCATCCACATTTACATCAGGCTGAAGTGGAAGATCAGCACAGATGCCATACACAAAAAGGGGATGAGCAAGATCTAATTTCCTGAGATTCTTCAAAGTGTGCAGCAAAATCATGGATATTTTCTGTCACTCAGCTGTGGTGAACACAGTGTACTTTGCAGTGGTCTGCTGGGGAGCTGGTGACACCAGCATACTACATAAACCGATTAGGAAGGTTGGGTCTATGACTGGCTGCAAACTGGACACTTTTGTCGTGGTGGAGAATAGGTCTGTTATCCATCAGGGAAAATCCCAACTGCCCTCGGCACCCCTTACTGGACAAGCAGCAGAGCACTTTCTGTAACATATTCAACTCCACTCCCACCTGCTATCACTTGAATAAAACAGTTTATATATCTAGCAGAAATATACCTGCTAGTTAATATTAGTTATTAGGTTTATTATTATTATTATCATTATCATTACTATTGTCGTTGTAACAAAAGAATATAAAGTATTTCTCATTCGATTCGTTCCACTCTTCGCCACAAGGTGGTGCTGCTGACCTATCTACAAGCGAAGTATCCGCCCCTTGTCAGCTAGTTATGTTCAAAGTCCCGCTACACGTAATTGTTATTCAGAGAGTAAAAACTAAATAAGACTACAACTACTTACTGTACTGTCAACTGTTAAAAACAGTAGTAAATTTTTTGTGTTTTTCATGGTGGTATTGCAGTATGGTTACTCTTGTTTTTATTGGAGGCGAACAGTAAAAGAGTGTTTACTAACCTATCGCTAGTGAACATACTTTGGCTGACTCGTCAGCCAGTTGATCTCGGACCAAAACAAACTTAAAGGAGGAAAAAAAGCATTTGACTGAGGCGTCTGACTTCCACACTGCTGTTTTCCAAATGTCGCGGCGATTAAACAAGAGGTGCGAGGAGGAGTAATTTATCATGCGGCTTGGAGACGCAGCTGGGCTTGTAGTGGTAGCCGCTAGCTAGAATGCTAATGTTCCGTAGCTAACGGTAACGTTATGCCAGATGACCCAACAGCAGTAGTAGTAGTTGGGAATAGAAGCTGCTGCTGCTCCTATTTTATTTGCCTGAACTCTCACCCAGCATTATAAACGGGCCTGCCATCTAGTTAGTTTTGTAGTTAGGCACCACGAAAACAGAGAAAACTAATTTTCAGCGTTGCCTTTTACTGCCTAAATTAAAAACTGAAGTATGGGGATGTGCTTACCGTGCCTTGGTGGAGCAGCGGACGACGTTGTGGTCACTCCAGATCCTGTAAGTTAAGTTACTATGATTGTTATTACACAGCTTTAACAATAATTCGGTCAGCTGTATAGTAGTAATGAGTACGAATTGATATAGGAATTAGCTGAGCCCACGTGAATTTGATTAATCACCATTAGGACACCAATGGGCCCTGGTAGGTAACGCAGAGGAGGCGTTGACTGTATGTGAACAGCGGCATGTTAATAAGTATGCTTCAGGCCCAACATGCTTAGCTCAGAGAGGACAGCTTTAGCTCACAAGTTTCCCATGTTTCCAACAGGAGACCCGGAGACAACAGTTAGCTGAAGCCGCCGAAAAGAGACAAAAAGAGGTAAGTTACGACGAGTCGCGTCTTATTGTCCATTTTTCAAGTACTAAAACATTGTTACACGTGTGTAGTACATTTACCAGGTTACTGGGTGCAGCTCGCTATAGCAGAGGTGTGTTATTCAGTACAAGTACAAACATGAACTCTGCCATCACTCATTGAAATCAGCAGTGAAGTTGAATTGTGTTGTTTTTTGTTTTAGCTTTTTTATAACATCACTAGAAGTGCATTTTTGGTAGTAGAATTAAAATATGAATAAAAGTCACCATTCTTAAAGTGAGCTCTGTAAAAAAACAAACAAACAAAAGTTTCCCCCAAAACTGAACTTCACAAAATGTATTATTTACCGGTATTTATGTATTGGACTGTGTCTTTGGCGCCACATACGTACCCAGTAATCTGGTAACTGAGTGCAGTATTAAAGGTGGAGTTAGTTTACAGTGTGGTGAGTATTTTTTATCGCACAGAAAACCCACTTGAAAAAGAGACGCACTAGAGTTCTCTCAAGGTAAGTAGACCTGGACCAGGGTGAAAAACTCTACCTGGCCAGGTGAGTCTTCTGGATTGGCTTAACTACCACAACCTTGTGCTCCCAGTCACCGTTTTCATCCTTAAATCTTCCAACACCATGACAGTTCACACTCTGATGCAGGTCAAAGCACTGGTCTCTAACAACCCACAGTCGTCTCAGTTGAGCAGCACAGCACTGCTGAAAGTAGCTGCTTCAACCTCCAGCTGAACTGCCTTATTTGGCAGTTGAATGCCCCCTCGCTGGTTGTGGTTGAACAAGCCTTGTGTGCACCTGAAAGGTTGTGGTAAAATAATTTATTAAAACCCACATGCATGCTTTTGAGACTGTTTGTATATGCTGAAAATATAGACAAAACAAAACACTTATTATCAAGCTGTTGCATCTTGGCACTTGATTATACCCCACACTTTTTTCCAGACGGCGTACAGGGGTGTTAAAAATCCAGAAGCAGTCGAAAGGAAAAGGAAAAAACAGGAAGAAGCTGAGAAACAAGCGATGAGCACCTCTGTGTCAGGTGGTGGTGGCGGGCTGAAGGTCAGTTGTGTGTTTATCCTCAAACTTAGCGGGTTAAAAACAGAAGTATCTGTTGTAGATAGTGGCAGTGGTGGGCCATAAACTCATGACTCAGAGGGAATCAACGTGATCAAAAAACGCTTTGGTTATACTGAGAGACACAGGATTGCACATGCTCGATACCTCTCCTTGACCCATCTCCTCAGTAAAGATATTTCAACAAAATGAGACATCCTGCCTTCAGAGCCTCATTTAAAAGTTTGTCTTGAGTGCATCATAAATCTTATAGATGAGCTATACCTGTATTTTATCAACTCAGGTGTAAAAGTCCTTATGGCATGTCTTATTTTTAGGGCTACATTAAATTGAATTCATTAACTCATTAAAAAAGTTTTTTTTGCATCTTTAATAATTGAAACATCATATGATTAAAAAAAGAACAAGTTGCCCTTTTTAATCAACACTGAGATATGAAAACACAAGGCTAGAAAAGCTACGAACACAAAGTGGCACAACCAAGCCAACATAACAACAGGACCAACACACTATCAAACACAGTTCTGAATTATGTATTGGCATATATTTTTGTTCTTTAGACTGTGTGCTTATGCACTTTATCTTCAAGTAACATCATAAAAAATATTCACACTTCAATAAGGGGTAAAAAGGAATGGGGACACTAGGCTGCAGAATGTTTTTATTTATTTTTATTGTTTTAACGTAAATTCATGCACAAAATGTCTGAAACACAGCAGGGAGTTATTTGGAATTTGAAATATGAACTTTGGGTTGACATGGAGTTTATGTCAATCCAAACCACAGCAGTGAAGAAGATAACAGGGGTGTTTATGTTCCGGCCTGTCTGCAGAAACATTCAGCACCAGCATAGTTTCCATTGTTTTACTTCAAGTAATAAAGCAGAAACGCAAAACCTGAACACAGCTGCACAGCATGTAGTTACTAGGGGTGCAACGATACACAAAATTCACGGTTCAGTTCGATACTTTGGTGTCACGGTTCGATATTTTTTCGATACAAAAAAAAATGTTCATGCCTTTTTAATTTGTCATTTATTAAAATTATAAATATATATTTTAACTCAAAAGTACAGTTTTTAAATTTAATGTTGCTGAAACAACAAAGTAATAAAAAAATATATATATATCTGATTGAGGAATCACTCATCTTTGGAAAAGAGAGTTTATTACAGAGAAATGGCTCTTTCCAAAATAAAAGCTATACTATCCGCTTCTTCTGGGCTATATTCTCAGCAGCATATTAAACATATCAGGTCCCCATAAGGAGAATCATGTGCTAACGGCTGTCTAAATGACTCTGGTATGACTCGGGTTTGTAGCATGCGTGCTTGTTGTTTTTGTCTGCTTCCACTTGTCTTTGCACTAGGATGCTGTCGGAGTAAATGTGCAGTCATATTCGTTGTGTTCCCACTAGCGCTGTCAGCGTTAATCTCGTTGAAATGACGTTAAAGCCACAACACGGCAAATCTCCGTTAACGAGCTACCGTGGATCGCCCCGTGCATGGGGCTGGACGGCGTCAACACGTTAACGAGCTAACTGCGCTAACACACTAGTTCCCACCAATGTAATTGAGCATTGCGTGGTACATCCAACATACTGTTTTACTTTAGTCCATGACGCGCTTACCTTCAGGGTCATACGTCACATGAAAACCAAAATAGTTCCAAACGCCACATCTGAATGAGGGTGGGGGGGGTTCAATTTGCCTGTTGCAAGGAGAGCTTAACTTCTGTCTCGCTAGCTTGCCCTGCGCTCAGTGAATCTGCATTCGACTACTCCGCCTAGGCTGCACTGTCGAGCGCAGATCCACTGAGCGCTCAACACAGACAGCATCGTCAGAAGGAAAGTTGATAAAATAAATTCAAAATTTTGTATTGTTCGATACATATGCGTACCGAACCGAAAGCACTGTATCGAACGGTTCAATATCGATACGAGTATCGTTGCACCCCTAGTAGTTACCCATAAGATGGGTTAGAAATCATTAAACACCACTTCGAGCATGTCTGTGTTTGTGTTCTTTTTTCTGGCCTGAACTTTACCAGTCAGCTTTTTAAAAAAAATTAAACTAGAAAAATCTTTGACATTTGCAAAAGAACTTTTATAATAGTTTTGAAGCTAATTAAAATGTGACTGTATTTTGAAGTGATTGGTTATTCTAGAGGATAATTTCATATCAATGATTGCTATTTATCATTGTGAATGATAAACATTGTTGTAATTTGTTGTGTTGTGTTTTTCTTTTTTCCTGTAGTGGCAGGTGGGCTGAAAATCCTGATGGTAAAGTCTGAACTCGGATGTCTAAATATATAACGTATTGCTGCAAGATGACTTGAAAGATGTTGGAACTGCTGTCCGTTTTTACTTTTTCTTTCGTTTTCTTTTTTTTCTTTTCTTTGCTTGTTATGTATCTGTGTCATGTTATGAGTCTACAGTTGTCAGGTGCAAAACAGTTAAGTTATTCCACACAAAACACAGCAGAATTTGCCAAGTTATACAAACCAGTTTGTACCTTTGGTCGAGTCAGGGGTGACACAGTAATGTGCAAGCAAACACAATTATGTGAGATTTGTGTGAAGATTGATTAGATACAGTGTTGCAGTACAGTGACTCCCATTAGGTAACATGGAAGAACATCGCTATAATATGCAGTTGTACATTAATACAGAGCTTCCCTCAGTGTGTTTGGTTTTCCTAGTCAGAGTATTCCACGTATATCCATTAACAGTTGGATATACCTTTTTAGCATGAACTCACTTTGTGATGGGCTCTGTTATTTGGCAACTCAAAGACTAGTGCAAACAGTGCAAACTTGACTATCTTTACCCAACTCATAATGGGCTCCTTGCTCATCACCGAGGCGAGTCAGTGACACAGACCACATTGGGGTCATTATTTTGTGTGTTTGTATTGGGGGGAAAAATGGGTGTTTTGTGCTGAGAATGTAGGTGAACTCTATGTGGCGCATCTAATGCGGCGATTCCTTGGTAAGCACAAACTTTATACTTGACAAAAACTGCAGCAGCTAATAAATACTGCTGAATAATGTAGAGCACAGGTGTCGAACTCCAGGCATCAAGGGCCGGTGTCCTGCAGGTTTCAGATGTGTCCTTGATCCAACACAGCTGATTTAAATGGCTAAATGACCTCCTCAACATGTCTTGAAGTTCTCCAGAGGCCTGGTAATGAACTAATCATTTGATTCAGGTGTGTTGACCCAGGGTGAGATCCAAAACCTGCAGGACACCAGCCCTCGAGGCCTGGAGTTCGACACCCCTGATGTAGAGCAACTGTAGAGCACTCTCCAGCCAATAAGAATGCCCTAGTTCTTCGCACTAGTCTTTGCCCTACTTTAATAGAGCCCTTTTTTAAATTACTTTGTTTATCACGCACAGTTTTTGAGTTTGTTGCATTGAATTGTAGTGTATGCAAACACGGATGGAATGGCTGCTTAATCTAAATGAGAAATGTTTGTGAATTGCCATACTACAACTGAAGCTTTTGTTACACACTTATTTGCACACCATCAGCCAATATGCTCACTTTCGTTCGAAGGTTCAAGTCCACTACAATGGAAACGAGACTGAAGGAATATGAAGGAGAAAACGGATGTTTTAAGATATTTTCTTTGACTTACTTGGCTGAGTGCGTTTCTTACAGCCTTCCTTAAATGCTTCTGGTGCTCTTGTCATTTTGTAGAAGAAATCTAGCCAATGTTATTTGCTACAATAAATCACATTTCTGCTACCCTTGTGTCAATTTCATGCGTAGAATCACAGTTTTAGAGGTAATACTTAGTGGTAGAGTTTCACTGTTAATATAGTTGACAAAAATATAAGCAAATATTAATATTTACAGTTTGTGATGTGTCTAGAGTCGTTCAGGTGTAGCCAGAGATGTGCAAAGTCTTGAGCCACCCCCAATTTCTTTATATTTAAGGATTTTGTTTAATGTTGTCTGTGCCTCTTTTTTTTAAATGTATCTTTGCTTGTGTTGCTAAATAGACTGATAGTATCTTCTACTTTGTCACAGGAATGTTGTTTGTGGCTCCAAATGACTTGATATCATTCATGAGGGATGCATTTGACATTGTTTCACATATTATTGGCCAACAAATCATTTACAGCTGTTTAAATACGGATAATCACTTTTTGGCAAATACCGGAAATCACTTTTGGTCAGATGATTACTTTTTGACACACCACGGGTGTCTAATATCCTTTTGATAAATAGTCTGCAGACAGCAGGATTAAAACTGGTTATACAAATAAAGAAATAACCTGTTTTCTAAGTGTAATTACGACTGTCTTCTACTTTGTAATCAATCCGGGTCCGTTTGGACGCTTAAAAATATATAACTTGTGTTATAGATGTTGCAGTTTATCCTGCACTCCTGGTCTGATCGCTCTTGAAAAAGACTTTTTAAATGATTTTTTTTATTTAAACAGATTATCACGTTTTGCCACAACACCGGCTCACGTGGCTTCGAATATCACATACGTCATCTACCCGAACCGCACGCGCTTCACAATCTCGCTGCCTTAAGGCGTAACTAATGACGTAGGCTGACGCAGAAGTATTGTTCCGGTGTGTTCGTTAGCTTATCCACACACATGGATACGCTAACTGTCAGCGTCCCTTCGATAGCTCAGTTGGTAGAGCGGAGGACTGTAGACGTCACAGCTGAAATCCTTAGGTCGCTGGTTCAAATCCGGCTCGAAGGAGACATATTTTCACAATTTTCTTTTCGTCTAACTACAGTAAAATATCCTGAACGTTACAGGTCAGTGTCGTATTGAAACATTAGCTCTGTCTCCCAGAGTATACTGAAATAAGTATGTTCAGACATAAGCAAAGTCACAAACCAACATCATCGTTGCTGTGTTTTTATTATGAATATTATCCTGGACTCTTCTTCAGCTTCTGTGCAGACCTCATTATAACATATGTGCAAACAGCAACATGTTTCTCTATCTCTCCAGACTTAACAGTAACATTTCTTTTTTTTTTTAAAAGGCATGCCCTTCAGCAACCTCTTATTAACGCCAGATTTTAATGCAGTATTAACCGGAGATGAATTACTGAGGGGACTGAAAATCACACAGTGTTCTTGGCTGACACACAAACTGCCTGTAACATCAGTTCTAGTTCCTACCGGACACGATGTCCACAAAATAAAAGAAACAGTATTAATGAACAAAACCAAAACCTCGTCTCATTAGAACAGCATGAACTCTGTTTTTACCTGATGGACTCTATTTCCACTTATTTTTGCACATTTCACCGAATCTGTGCACATGACGGGCGGCTCGGGTCTTTTGGACGTAACTGTAGGATGATCAGATAAAGACGTACGTACATTTTGTTTTTATACATATGGAACCCGCCCCCCCCAAAAAAGCAGCCTACTCTTAAAGTGATAAGCAAACTAGTATTTCATTAACAATTTAAAATACAACGTGCAAATATCAAAATGAGAAGTTTCAACTTTTCAGCATTTATTGGAAATGTACAACTAAAATCTGGCTTGAAAGCTGCTTTCCACAACCAGTGAATATAATACCAAACCGACATATTTATTCTCCAGGAATAAAAGCAAATTAATATAACATGAGTTATTATGCAGTGATTGATATTTCTCCATTGTAAGAACCCCCCAAAAGTAATCAATAATAATCGTATTTAAATCACTGCACCACCTGTAGGGGTCAGTAATACGACACAGTGAAGAACGTGAGACCTTAAATGAGTAAATCTATTTATAAATCACAAGCTAGTGAAACTGATTCGAACATATGATTGTCGGATGAAGACATTATTACACACAGGATCTATTCTAGTAATGCATAATACAATCAAAATGCTAATATATAAATGTACTGCATAGAACAGTTATGCAAAATGTAAACAATATGAGCATTGCTTTATCTTTTTTAGCCTACTAAGAAATGCACAAAGAAAAAGCTATAACATTTTGTGAATAAATTTAGGTTTTATGAGAGTTTTTACAAGAATTTAAATGTATAAAGTAAAGCATTTAAACTTCATTGGGTTTAAATAATTCTTCTAATGTGGGAGATAAAATCCCATTTGAGCCACAGCCCGATAGGGTCTGTGTATTATTAAAAAATTAGATAAGAAGATCAGTTTGATGGGAAATGAAAAAAAGTGGGAAAACAACACTAGCACAGACAAATCAATAGAATCCACATCAAGGTACCAAGGAATACTGGCTTCATAAAATTGCCGACATCTCCAGCACCCATTTCATTTCATGTAAAAAAACAACTTGTGTTTTTACCTTGTACAAATACAGATATTTATATGAGGAGCTAAAAGATGAAAGTGTTCTACCTACCATATGTGATATTGCTTCAGATGCAATAAAAACAGGAAAATCTCAAATCTCAAGAAAATCTACACCTTCCCTTGCACTAATTATGAAACCAATTATACTGTTACGATAATAATGAGCATGTTTTTCAAAGCTGTTTGCTGTTATGTAAAAGTAAATAACACCCAGAGGCCTACTAACATGTGTCCAGGCCCAATCAAATGAAAACACCCAAGAATGACCTTTAACCAACAAAACAAAATCATCACTATGAGAAAAATGTGCTTTCTGTGAATGGTGTTGCACTACAGCTTTAATATTTACTTCATGAGAACAGGGATATGTTGCATAGCTACGCCCCCTTCTCTACACAGTAAAAAACAGCACGAAGTCAATCTGTCCTTTTATTAATGGAATTTTTTTCAGTCTCGTGTCTTCACTTTTTGCTGCGGTAGTGCGCTGCCACCACCAGGTAGCTGTCAGGGCTGAGGTCCTTGATATTAGGGGACTTGCTGCTTATAGGGGATATCTTGCCCTCCACCCTGGAAATCTGGAGCATGCGGCATGGGTCATGTTTCAGCAGGTAGCTCTCAAAGGTCTCCCAGCCTCCACCGACTCGCACCATCACGTGCTTATTGTGCAGCATCTGCGGAAGAAAATAGGATTATGTTGTGATGCTGGTGTGTCAGAAGGGGTGCTTTAATAGATGTGGGTGAACCCTTCTATAGGACTAATGTCATTACCCTGATTGAAGCGTTGGGTTTTAGCTGAACGAACATGTAAGCGCTGCTTTGATGTCAAAGCTTGTTGATTGATGTGGGTGTCCCAAAAGTGGTTGGTATCCCTGGAGGGATTCTTTATCAACCCTGCTGCCCTAACGTCTAGGTGAATTGATTACTAAGAAACTCTTATTTCTTAACTCTAACAGTGATGAGACTGTGTGCAGATGCAGCACTGCTTTGACCTTATGCTCATATAAAAATAAAAGTAGCCCTAAACACAAATGCTTCTGTTAGTAGCAGGCATTTGATGATAAACTAGGCCCATTAAAATTTCCAGTTTTTGATGATGATGATGATAGTGCTACAGGAAACATCAAAGGATTAGGTTATTAAAATTCCTTCTGAGTGGGACCTTATGGTCGGTATGAGAAATTATTAATTAATGAGACATTCCCTCAAATAAGTCTGAGGATTATCTACTGGGTCATATATATTTTGTCATGCAAAAAATGCAATGACAAATAGCTGTTGGTGGTAGAATAAAAGTCAAGAGAGCACTGATGTTTGTCAAGTGGGAATTTTTGTTTGTTCTGTTACTGTACCTTCTGCTAATTGTGCACTAATTAAGATGTGTCGGTGTGTAGTCCCCCTAGAGTATATGTAACAAGCAAACCAAGCTTGCCAGCATTAGCTAATAGACAAGGTCTTCCAGTTCTAACTTCTATTGTTATTGGGCAGTTTGTTGAATCGGTGCTTAATACTGGCTCCAAAACAAGTTAGTGTTCTTTGACACCCATGTTACAATTTACAACTTCAGAGCAGAAGCAGACACTTTTACAGGCTGTTTTTTTTTTTTAGCTAATTACCCACTTAATGATTGTACAGCAGGGTTGAGGTGCAGCAACTTTATTAACATCCAAGAGGTTTGTGCTTCAGTTTTGGTGAGTGGTGTTCTATTGTTTTATTACTGTTACTTTCCCAATTACACCACCCATAAAGTCTACAGGTTAATCAATAAGTGATAGCTTAGCCCAGTAGTTCTCAAACTGCGGGGTAGGCCCCACTGGTGTCCAGGTGGGACATAGATAATCAGGCAATAAATATGAATGGAAGTTAAGTTGAAGCATGTCTGTAAATATAATCAACCTGCCAAGGAATGCTGAGGAAAATTAGCCTATGTGGCTAAGTCTGACACATTTACATCACTGACTCTAAACAAACATCAGCATTACCGAAAAATTTACAGATGTTCACTTTTATATGGTAAATGGACTGGTTCTTATATATCCCTTTTCTACTCTACTGGAGCACTCACGGCACTTTATTTAACATGTTTCCTACACATACACATCCGTGCAAGCACATTTTTCTACGTCTAAATGCTTTCTATTTACCACACTGTGATGAACACATTTGGACCAACTGTGTGTTCAGCATGTTGCCCAAAGATAGTTTGGTATGCAGGCTGTAGCAGCCAGAGAAGCACCAATCTTTCAATAGCTGCCCGCTCTAACTCCTTAACCACAGCCACCCCAATTTCATCGTACAATTTTGTTGACTGATAATTCATACACATGAATTTGCATACAATCTGCAGTGTTAATGGGATATCTTCTGGTAACACTGAACATTTTATGGGTCTGAGTTGACAAGCTGGAAGATCAACTTCCCAACCTACTAGGATAGCTAATAAATATTCAGGTGATTTCATCACTAAAAAGCATAAAACCTTAAATTATATGTCTGATTAAACAGACACATGCAGTGTTTTTTTTTTTTCCTATCCCTTTTCTACAACATTTGCTTGAAAACGATGCCACCTGCCACATCAGGGCACATTCCCAAGGTTGGCTACCATGGCAACGTCACCGGTTATAATAAAGAGACGAAATAAAAGGCGCTGGTATATTCGATGATCAGAAGCCTGCATTCCCCAGAGGCTGCACACATAAAACATGTCTGCCTTGCTATGGAGGCTTTTTGCCCCTCTACCTCATTAACACACCATTACACCTCTGAGGAAACAAGCTTGTTTGCTGAATGGCCCTATCTGAAGAAGAGTAAATCCAAAACAAGTTATTATAAAGATTATTTACTCAACTCAAAAATGATTCAGACAAATAGGAAAACAATACATAGTTAAAAAGGGCAAATTACATCATGCAATTGTCACCTCAGTTTGGCCAGATATGACGCTTCTTGCCCTGCAGCAGCATAACATACAACATTTATAGGCCTCTTAAATGAATCAATCGTGAGGGCAGGAGCAGGGCAGTAGATCCAATCATCAGCACCAGGCCTCAGGCTTTGTGATTGTGGATTTAATGGACCTGTGTGATGCAGAGGGGTTTTCAATCACGCTGCTTTGGGACGAGACCCTTGCTGGACTCCAAACCCTTCTCAGTAGGCCAGAGAAGGGCAGAGGCCCGGGGCTGAGCTGGGACAGCACTTCTCACAAAACCACTCTGGTGTTTTTCTGCTCTCTCATTCAAGCTACAACTAGCTCATTTATTCCAGCAGAAGGTCAGCCTCTCCAGCGGCCCAGATTATTGTGAAGTGAGATCTGCTGCACGTCACTGCTGTCCTTGCTCCCAGCTGCCTACAGACAGTGACTGGGCTTACTGTATTCATGCCTTTTCAGTCGACCCAGCTGCTGGGGGGGAAAAAGCCATGTGAGGAATTTTAATTAAAGCATGTTCAGCATGAAGAGTGCTGGCTGGGAGACAGAGGAACAGAGGCTTAACACTTGCTTTGTTTGTCATCCTAAGCAGTATCGCACATACTGAAGGTGTGACTAGTATCCACGATGACACATGGTAACGGATGTTTAATAATGTTGTTATAATTTAGCTATTTTTCAGTATGGCTGCCCATTTATATACTATACGGTATATATTCATCCTCTGCTGCTTGTCCTGAAGCTTTTTTCCCCATTTTTGTTTAAGACTTTTTTGGTTTGTTTTTTAAAAACCAACTACTAACTATTAGTAGTTGCAATACAATGGACAAACAGCAGAGGACATCCAAGAGTAAACTCCCTTTTTTGCTAATGTACACATACCGCCAGCATGAATCACATCTTTGGAGGTGTAAATCCCGGTTGTGGGTTGCCAAGTAACCAGGATCCCAAGGGGAGAGATGCTACTTCTCCGATCTGTTATTCTCCATTTATCTTTCACGAATCGCCTTTATCTCTCCACTCAGAGAAAGCTGAGTAACATTTCCTGAGCTTAAAGACTGATTGTGTGTGATTATGTTAGTACAACAGCCAGTTCTGGGTCAGACGTATTCCAAGTGGTAAGTTGGTTGTGAGATCATAGGTGAATGTGTGGATGTTGCTTTCTCTTTACAGCAAATGAAAGTAAACATTGTCAAGGCAAAGGCCATTTGTAGACACAATGGATGACCTTCATGCCAAAACCAGCCCCACATATCTGCTATACGACTGGAAAAAGAGTTTGCTTTGCAATGTGAGACGTTATTGTTACAAACCGCAAAGTGGAATGAAAATAAAATGAATGGAATAATTAAAAAAATAAGAAAACGGTTACTGTCATTTTCCACTGCTAGAAATAGACTATTTACTCTTTTTGCCAGTTTGTAAAAGAAGGTTACAATGTAATGTATGATTTACTTTATTTGAACAATGATTTCATAGAGTCATTATTGTATAATGTGTAATATTTGCCTCTGAAGCTTCAGTGCTGGGACTAATGTCTTCATTATTATTTGGACTGAGACTTTATAGTAGTGCATAACAGTGTAATAATAGCAAACTGAATGTGAAACATTCAGAACAGTGACCTGAAAACTAAGCTTAAGGATAAGCTCACCAGTAAAGAACTATGTCCGTTGGGGCCTTCCCAACAATAGACTTTTTCCACTGAACAGTTTTATGCTAATATCCAAAACCTGATAATTTGATAACCTCATATGAAAGTGATACAAGTGAAAAAACGATTATGTTAATTATTATATACAGTACTGTGCAAAAATCTTGAGCCATCACTCATTTCCTTATATTTTGCAAGGAAAATAGGAAACATTGAAAATAGAATATATAAGGCAAAAACAGAGTTTGTACAAGTCTAACATGATTGAAGGTCAGTATTTGGTATGACTACGTTTATACTACAACACAGCCTCAACTCTCTTAGGGAAGCTTTTTATAAATTTATTTAAGCAGTCTTCTTGAAGGACATCCAAAGATTTTATCTGGATATTGGCCACAGTTTCTTGGATTCTCTGTCAAGATGATCCCAAGCTGCCTGAATAATGTTGAGGCCGAGCTCTGGCAAGGCCAATCCTTGACTGATTGCATCCTTTTACTGCACTGACAGTGTATTTGGGATCATTGTTATGCTGAAAAATGAAACTGAAACTGTCAGTCAAATGCTTTCCAGGTGGTATTGCTTGGTAGATCAAAATCTGACAGTACCTTTTTGTGTTCATAATTCCATCCACTTTAACAAGATCCCCAACACCACTGGCTGAAATGCACCCCCAAGCAATCACTGTGTTTTTAAGATTGCTGTAGTTGTATCTCTCTTGTGACCTGCCCCATACATATTGATGATTTTGATTTTCAGTTCAGTTTTGTGGCATACCACAGCCATTTTTCCCTGATTCCCTTCCTCTGTATCTCATTGTACAACTGTATAGTGACAATAAAGGCATTCTATTCTATTCTTAAGAATTAGCCACCCTTCCGCTGAGAGTATCTCTGATGCGGCTGCAGTGAATAGTGGATGAATCAGCTCAGGTCCTGCCTCAGGTCTTTGGTGGATTTTTTCCCCCCCATTTCTTAAGGACGGGACTTTCAGAACCTGTTCATATGCTCTAGATATTTTTCTTAGGCCTGCAACTTCATTTCTCCTCTATTTGTCCATTTTCCTCAAAAATTTTAAGGACATATTGCACACCACATGTCAAGTGTTTGGCTAATAGCTCTTTGGGAATCACTTTGTTGTTGCAAAAGTACTATTTTATTCATGTAAAATGGTGACATTTTCCTGGATGCAACGAAAGAAATGGGGACAAATTATGTTTTTGTGACAGACTGCTAATAACAAGGTGCCTAAAGATAGACGATTTGCTAAGGTCTCTGTCGCGTGCAGACGCAAGACTGGGCCATCTTTTGAGTTATGTGCGTTTTTTATGCTTCAATGAGTCATAGGTTAGTGTTAAGTGGCATAACAAACCAAAAAAACATTCTCCTGAAACTGGTCGGGTACAAGGACTGGACTCAAAATGAGGGAAAAAACAGCCAATATCCAAAGAAAAACTTGGAAAGACTTGCAAAAAGCCTGGAGAAGTATTCCTCAAGACTGCTTTTAAAAAATCCAAGAAAGTCTGGCTCCTTGGAAGCAAAATACAAAGAAACGAGGACTTTTGTACAATACTGTAACACACTCACCCGAATAAAGAGCATCTTCTCCCCAACACGATATCGACCCTGCGACTGTCTCTCTACACAGAACTTATTTGCACATCTGCAAGGTGGATCATTGGCGATATGTCTTACCTGTTTTGACAAAAACAAACATTGATGTTTTTCCTCTGATAAGTTAAGTAGAAACAGCAAACAGAGGTGAACACTTGCTAACTTACGGCATCATCCAAAAGCTTCCCTGTGCTTTTTTTGATAGAAGTCACTTTGGTAGGAGTTGGGGATGGGGAAGGGGATGGGGAAGGAGATGAAGAGGGTGATGGAGGGACAGGCTGAGCTGGAGATACAGGTGACGGAGGAGGTAGAGGCGCTTTCTCTTCTTGCTCAATCTCTTTCTCCAGTTTTATAAGGCCAGGAGGCTCCACATTGTACCTAGATGAGGAATAAAAGAGACACGGAAATTATGAAAGGATTTGCAAAACAATCCAAAGACATACACAGGAAAATCTAGACAATCAAGGAGGAAAATGTAAAAACCAAGAGCATACCGTGATGCTATCCGGCCCAGCTCTAAAAGACAAAGGCAGACTTCTCGTGGCTGCTTATGAAGAACTGCAAAAAGAGATCACCTTTTAGGATTTGGTGATTAAAATACTGTACTGTATCTGGATGAAGGTGATGAATGAGAATGAGTGGCTGTGTGATGGTGAAATGGACATAAAAACAAGCTTATGAACTTCATGCAATCACATGGTCCTCTCTAATCCTGTTCATCCCAAACCAAATGGAAAGAATACTGCTCACATGTTCATTTTAACCACTTCAGAGGGTAACGGTAACCACGGCAAATAATAGATCAAACCAGACTGTGGACACACAAAGCATGAATAATGTGACACACCACACCATGCAATATAGAAAGAATATATCCACTGCGTGATAGCAAACCTGATGTTGTTACACCTACTGCTGAACTGACAAATCCATCCAGAGAAAGTAAGAGGGAAGGAAAGAAAGAAAAAAAAGACATTCGTCAGCTGGATTGTTCACTGAAGCATTTTATTACAATCACATGTCCACTGGATTCGAAGGCGATTATAGTTCACTGCAGCTAGCTCACTGCGTGTGTGTATATCCTGGAATCCAGAAATGATTTACATAGCTTGAATATTTTTAGCAATGGCTGATCAACCTTTTAGTCAAAAATATGGCAAGAATTTATGACTATTCTGCGTATTTGTGCTCTTGTCAGGGGCACATCTGATTATGAGGGAAATATTTCAGTCCGGGCATATCTTTGCTGCAAGGACACTGCAGTGAAATAACGTGCAAGAAAGCTCTGCGAAAGATCAGAAAGACACAGATAAACACTGAGAGAGCGAATGAGGAAGAGAGAAAAATATCCCTACTGTGCGCTGAGGAAAACATTTGCATACTGTTGGCCTACTTTCTCACCATCTCACACCTTTATGTCCACGCTCCTGTAGTTTTACTTTAGATGTTTTGTGCATGAGTGCATTGTCTGAGATTCCCTTATTGTCAGGTAGAGCTGCTCCCATCACTGTGCTACCCGGACTGTGAGCTTTTTGAGCACGTCAAAGAAGGTGAGGCTCGGTCTGGTGATGTGAGGCTTCTAATCCTCAGAGGGGAGGAGAGGGAAGCAGGCCAACCTGCATGTCACTGTACCTGTACAATCAGGCCATTCACAGAAGATAGAAATCTGAGCCCACTGCCCCAGCAGTGCCAGGGATAACCAAAGCCTGAGAGAACTGAATCTTTGTGAGGAAAGTGATGCCTGTTTATGTACCCGGTCTGTCCTACATCTTGACATTTTCGCAGGGTGAGAAATAAAAACAGACTCACCTAAACCCTCTGACTCAAACAGACATGTTTCTCCAACTCCGACCTCACGACACCAGGCCAGGAAGTTGGCTGTGTTGTCCCGTGCAAAGAAGGAGCCGGATGGAGCGCTCCGCCGACACGGTATCCTCCGATTGGGAATTCTCTGTCACAGACACAGAGAAGAACCCCCTTACTTTCACTTAAACAAGATCGGATTTAAACATCTTATTCTGCAGTTTAACAAAGAAAGGACAAAAGTCCTCCAGAGTGACTTGTTCGAACCAATACCCAGAGCTCCACCAAAACACAGAGCCACATTATCTACATCTACACTGATGTCTGCTGAGGCTCTGATTTCAGCCCAGGATCAAGAACCCTTCCCATTGAGATCAATATGAGAAATGACGGGTTTGAAAACCTGTGCTACTTTACCAGGCTGTCTATGATTTGGGCTCAAATGACATGCTTATGGGTTTCAGCCCCCACACGGTCTGTTCGGGGAGATTTATGCGCTTTGCTGTGGTTTTATACAGGATATGTGTGTCTGTGCTTTGAGAAAGGTGGAATGAGCTCATGCTGGAAATATGCAAGCTTTTGTGGGTATTTTTCTTTTCATTCCAGACTCTCCTTTTGACTTTTTTTTTTAGGGGATCTTTTGTGTTAAATGACTTTGCATTCCCGGATAAATATTCAACTTTGCCAAGGTTGTTTTTTTTTTTTTCATCTAACAATCAGATGAATGTATTATTATTTCTGCCTTGGCTGCCAAATGATCTGCACCTTTGAATGTCTAATGATTGCACAGGAGGTAGGGGACTTCTGGAAAAGATTATCTTTAAACATATGGGAATAATAATAAGGAAAAGGAACTGCTATGCTTGAAATGAGCAACGACAGCTATAATCAAATTATTTCATTCAAAGAATTTAAATACCTCAACATGCACACACGAGATGAGCAGTTTGACACTTTAAAAATACATTTACTTGGTACTTTCTTACTTTAAGAGGTAGATGAGAAGATTATGCTATTATCACATATGTTAGTTGGAGGTTGAACTGTCTTCGACTGACATCTCTGTTTTTGCACTGGTTAAGCAAATATGTGGTGTGCTTTATGGGTGCAAGCGGACAGATTTCATGAACTTTGTACAGAGCCGGGCTACTTTTTCCTCTCCAAGCCTTTCTGCTGAGATAACCAGCAGCTGCGTCTAGCTTCATGGCCCTTCCTTTCCCTGTAAAAAAAATCCCTTTTGGTCAATGCTACTTATTTACGATGTTTGATCTTCTCATCTCACTCTCCTGCCGAAACCAAGTCTTGAACATTGCACTTTTGCTTAAAATTTCAGTGCTATAGCAATAAGTTCCCCCAGTTATTGAAATGACTGTACAAAAATCAGCCTGTCAAAGTGTTATGACAAGAACGAAAACAACCTTTGCTCATCTGGACTTAATACTGATTGATATAAACACATGGGAAGACGTCTGGAGCACAGCATCTGCAAAGTGTGATTGATGGTACCCCTGTGCTGTAGTCACAGGCCCACTTCACACACCACATCGACTTATAACAGGGCTTGAACACAGATGGATGTCCTCTTTTAAGTGGTGAAATCTGATAGCAAACAACTAGAGCTGATCAAATGCCACGACAAGCATAAAGACTCATTGGATGACATACTGTGTATCAGACATGAATAACACGGTTAATCTTTTAATGAAAACCCTTAATTCAGACAAACAGAATCAAATCACGCTCGCTGCACAATATCATAATGCAGCTTTGTTTCATTTTAAAGCCTATCCAAGGACTCTCTCTCTCCCTCTGTTGGCATTCACAATCAATAGACTCCTCTATTTCGGCAGCTCCTCTGCTGTCTCACGGTCATTGACCTCAAGTATTTCCTCACATCTGTGCTGCTGCGCTCACACTGAGATCAGGAGACCCACTGACATCAGCACAGTAATGCTTCAGTGCAAACATCAACAACTCTCACTGAAGGACCAACAAACATCTTTTACTTCTTGCCTTCCGAACAGAGGCACGAACATGACCCAATCACAGTTTTTGCTGCATGCCACTGAGACCAGCTGTCACTTCAGCATTTAAATATCTGCAATAAACAGATACTGAAGGTAAATATCTATCTTTTAACATATATTTTTGAACTTTTGAGGATGTATCCATGGGTTTTTTATAATATATGGGGCATAAATAGAAACATTTTTCTTTTGCCTAGTTGTTTTTGTTGTTTTAGTCACCAACCCCATAAATATACATCTGGACAGACTGATTGGGTGAAATTACAGGTAACCACTCTCAAGGCACCCGTTTTAATGAAATTCATTAAATCCTCAGTCAAGGCTCACAAGAAAAGAACGTTTAATGCTGTTCTCCCAAATCTCACAGGGGATGTGGGGCCCCATCAGTTAACGTGTCCTTGCTAGCCTTATTTTTTTTTCTTTTTTGCCCTGTTGAAGGCAAGAGGCCCCCATCCCCCCATCCCACTTTATGTGCACTTCTTTCTAAAATTGTGGAGTTCTTTGCAAAGTAGGAATTCACGGGCGCAGTCATCAAGAGCGTCTTTCTGCCTCTGTGCTACTTTCCAAATGTTGTGTTGGGATATCCTTTTGTATTTAGATGTGAAAAAGACCATTACATGTGGAAGTGGTTTTAAATAGTGACTGTCAGTCAATCTGACCTAATAAGTGTCTGCTCAGATGATGTTTTCATACTCAGGAACAATGCTCTGTGAAATCGTTCAAGCTGATAGTCTGGGAAGATTTTCAGCCAAGATTTAACTTTCAGATTAGTGTTTTCACTGTAACCTGTATCACACAGGACTATTGCAGTCTCTCTGTACCTTGCTGTTGCCAAGGGTAGGCAGATCTCCATTACTCTGCCTGAACTTCTCCTGCAGTGTCTCAGCCAGCTGGCACAACAGGAAGCCATTGTCTAAGCGGTCCATGAAGCTCTCAGCAGTGATTTCCAGACCTGAGCAGGAGACACATAAAGAAAGAGCAGCGCCACAAGTTTAAAAAATATACATATAGCGTAAGGAAATAAAATTTAATCTCCACTTCACTCCGAGTTGCGGTCAAACCTGACGCAGTGCTGTTGATTCCTAAAACCGTTTTAATGACCGAGCGTCGCTTTTGCTGCCGGGTTTGTGGCGGCTCTGGAGGAGCCAAAAGCTGAAATAGTACAACATGATTTGAGAGGATCTGGGGGATTTCCTGGTCACACACCGTGGGATGGCAACTACGGGGATGCATAAAAAAATCCAAAAAAAAACGTGGCATCTGTTTGTACACAGTAATGCCTCATTATCCTGTGCAGTTGCAGAGCTACGTTGGTGATCAACATGTGGTGTCCAGTTGACTGACTTCCAGAGGACCATTCTTTCTTAGTTAGATCATCGTGAAATAGGAGGTGGTGGCAGGGGGGTGTCTGTGGAAAGAAACTGGAGATATTTTTTTTTATCCCTTTTCTCTTTCTTATTGGAGGAGGGGTTTAGGGGTTCAATGTTTAATGAGTTCCAAATGTTGCAATTGAGCCCAGAAAAGAGAGATTGAAATCTTGAGAAACACTCAGTGAGTCTTATACTCTACTCGTACGACCCTCGTTCCACGCTGTGAGAGGAAAATATCTTTCACCGGGCTCCAATAGAAGTATAGTAAAATTAAATATTTAATCATACGAGTTGCCCAGTTCCTTCAATCTGACTTGAGATCATCTTACACTGGGAATATATTAGGATCAGTGAGCTCTGACCGTTTGCAAACTCAGCCTTCTCCTTGCATTAAAACTACAATTAAACACCTGTTGAGTTTCTTGGGTTTTTCTTGCACTGCTAAACAACTGAACAACTGTCCACAGACAAATGCACAAAGACAAACATAAACACCTGCCAAGTGCTTTAAACCACCTTTGTGGTAGTTCCTGCTTAAGTAAGTGTCTTGAGGAGCATATTTTGCCATGATGACAGACAAAAAGACAGACTCGGGAAGTGAAAACAATACGAGCCAAGCTGTTACCGCTTTGACAACAATGACTCATCAGTATAACCAAACATATGCCTCCCACACGGCAGCGGGCCACACGGCAGGTCTCACCTGAAACTGTAATCAAGGATGTCAGCATCTTGTTTCACAGAATAAAAAAAAAAAAATACTGAGCAAATACAGAACTTGGCCTAAACCAACAAATTAATTCTGTAGTGTTTATTCACTGGAAACACTTGCATGCTCCTGCTTCTGAACCCTTTAGTTCCATGGCTTTCTGGCTCAGCTGGTTCCAGTGCAAACACACACACAGCCAGAGATAACGCGGAAGACACTGAAGTTGTTTTAAGTTGTTTACACACAGACATGAGAGAGTCTCAGGAACCTTATAGTTGGTTTGAAAAGTGTCTGTTATATGCATCCAGGAGTAACTCCCAGTCATAACACATACAGTAGTTCTTAAGCATATTTTAAACAAAAAGCACAGTCTATGAAGCGTTTAGCACCAGGGCCAGCGGAGGCCCTTGGTTTTGTGTAACAAGAAACAATCAAGCAGTTCATACTTATCTCTTCTAACATATAGGTGCGACCTTGTTAATAACCTAAAAGCAGTACAAACATGATAATTACAAACACAAACCAACATACTTATGACAAAAGCTAGAGTAAACGTGCTGCATGTGTGTATTTTTGTGTGTTCACTCATACACTGGCTTCCTCATTAGCACTCAGTCATTGAAATTTTGAGAACTTGACTCTAACAAATTTAAAATTCTGATGAAACACTGGTTAACAGACAGTTTACATCTCTGAAACCCAACTAACAAATATATAATTCTTACTCTGGTGGCAGCCTTTGTAAGAATATTTATGAGCTGACTCTGGTGAGTCATTGGTGCAAGAATGCTTAAGAAAACATCATGGAAATGACTGTAGGTGTTTCTCTAAGGTATTTCACTAATGATATCCATGTTTAATACAAATTTTTCCCTGGCTCTAGGAACAAACAAAAAGAAACAACAACAAAAAAACCATACAAAACTCATTCATACACACCCATTCAAATCAGATCAAAGTGCACTGTGCTTTTGTTTTGTGGCTGCGCTGTTAAAGAAGTACAGCGCAGAGAATTGTTTATTATGCATCACATCCTTGCACAGTGCTGATGCTCCCACCCACTGTGCATTATTTAAGAACAGTTAATGGTGTCCATTATTCATTTAAAGTAAATCTATGAAAGAGCGTTGCAACTGGAACAGGTCCACACAATCTGGGGACTTTAAAATAGTTTGTAATGAGGTGCGGATTGATCACAATCCCCTGCAGAGGTGTTTACATCAGCAAAGACCAGTCGAGTTAATTTTAGACACAAAGCAATGAAATGTGCAGGATTTTTTCAAAGCCAAGCTATTTCTAAGCCTGTGTATCCAATGAATCTACAAACCACACCCTGATTTTTTAAATTTATTTTATTTCGCACAGCTAGCAAAACATCTGAGAAATGAATGATTTAAAACACATTTTAACCACAGTTCAGGAATATAACTGTAACTTTATATATGTAATAGTATTACTACTCCTCAAGGCGATTGTTGTTATGATTTGGCCCTATATAAATATAACTGAATTAAATTCGCTTTGCTTAGCGAATTAAACCATGTTATAAACTATAACTCGTGGTAATAAATCCTCACTGTTAATAGCATGTGTTTCTTGCTCGTTAGTGTGACTTACCAAGAATATTAGTGAGCCACAGGGCCAGGTCTTCCTTCATAGGCAGCAGGCTGGCCTCATGTCGACTGGAAAGCCACTGTTGGTACTGCTGCATGTCTGTCAGGCCGGGCCCGCTGGGCTGTTTGGGGCTCAGGGAACTGCACATGGTTCCCTATTCATCAGCAGGAGAAGGTTAAGACAGTCCAATGATATAGAATTCATGAACATGTAAGATATCTGTAATATTATGCAAGCAGACACAATGTGCAGCTCCAGTGTGCAGTATAGCAGATCTTCAAAACATTAATAAAGGAGGTACATATTATCCAGATACCTCAGCATATTAATTGGACTCCATCTAAGTCCTGCTAATAAATGCTTTGTTGTTGTAGCAGGCAACAAAACCATCATGTTCTTCTCTATACATGCATATGTTTGAGTATGCACCCATGTATGTATGTATATACATACATGAGCCCCAACATTAAAACCATTAAGTGGTGAAGTGAAAAAAACATTGATCATATTGTTAAAAAGCAGCGTTCAGCTGGAAAGAACTGGAAAAACTCTGCCAGACATCAGCAGCAGCCTCCCCCAGCGGGACGATGTACCTCATCAAATGGCAAAAACGGCTCAGGAATGGCTCAAAGAACATGACAAAGAGTCCAAGACATTCCCTCCAACCAAGTCCCCTGATCACACTGTAACGCAGACCCACTCCTGCACACTTCACAGTCAGCATTACTTAGATTACAAAGGTTCTTCAGTTATCTGCACAGTGAGCTGATTTTCAACTTTGCTGTTAGCTTTGTGTTAATACTTAAACAATAAAAGAAAGATCCTGTGTCCTCACTAGGATAGGGATTCATGCCAGTGTGTGGCACTGTAGTTCAAGGTTGATACTATTAACTGGTAAATGGGACAATTCATCTCAGGCAATGTTTCTGAGTAATGCTAAAGTAATGTAACAAGTACTGCGAGGAATTACTCTCTCCAGGGAATAATTAGGTGATGCAATGCATCACTTAATTCAATTTAGAGTTGCCAGGAGGTGGGCTGGAACCTATCTCAGCTGTCACAGGGCAAGAGCTGGGGTACACTCTAGGAAAGGGCTTCTTCAATTCATTTGATATCAAAAAGGAAAAAAACAAAAAACAAAAAGAGAAATTCCCAGTGTTATACCCATTCAGTTGACAGTGATGCAAAACAGAGTGAATCGGAGAATTCTCATATGTAATAACCTTAAACCAGAGGTTCATTTACCTTCAAAGTAGTTACACATTTTCTGGAAATATACTAATCCGTCATTTCAGCTCTAGTTAGCATCCTCCAAATATTGTGCAGCTCTTTTGAAAGCTTAAACAAAGTTGGTTACAGTGGTCATGATATGTCACGATAACAGAAGGAACCTCTGAACATGTGTGTGTTTTATACTCGTGATCTAAACGGATCCTCACAATAAAATTCTTCTGTATTAGCTATCATTCATGTTGCATATTCACAAAAGGGGCAGAGGAGGAGCAAGCTGAAACAGGAAAGGAGAGCAGCTTTGTTCTCCTGGTCAAAATCCTGGTATGGATTACAATAAACCTGATGACATTAGAGAGCACCATTTCTT
This sequence comes from Maylandia zebra, assembly GCF_041146795.1. Classification (NCBI taxonomy): domain Eukaryota; kingdom Metazoa; phylum Chordata; class Actinopteri; order Cichliformes; family Cichlidae; genus Maylandia; species Maylandia zebra. Next base: position 15,801,118 of record NC_135173.1, on the reverse strand, counting down.
TCCACCCCTTCTTTGGACAAGAGACACTTTTATACCAGCCAGACTGGTACAGTAGGACTTTTATTCAACCAACAAAGAGCTCCTTCAAATTACTCTGCCATCTATTAAGCAGTCTATCCAGCGGTGCATATCAGCCCATCACAGTCAACAGTGCAGCAGGTCTTGCGTTACAGGTTGATGGACAGATTGCATTTGACATCAGTACTTGGAACAATATTTAACTGCTGCTTATTTCCTTGAAAGTGAAGTCACTGAGTAAATTAGCATTTGGCCCAGTCTTTTCCAATACCAGGCTACAGTGCGCCAAGGGTGCACCGCATTAGCTGCAATATGAAAATCTTTCAGATATCAGTCCAGTGTCACTCCATTAACAGATTTGCGGTGGAGAAGAGTGAGTGCCTGACAAAACAACTGGGCACCAGATGCAAGACCTGAGCTGTGTAACAGGGCACATCAGCAGCACTGCAAGCGTCAATCTGTTCTCTAAAGTACTCTGACATAGAAAAACGATGCAATGCAGACAGAAAGGAGACACCCCAACCTTTAGAGCATAGAGGTAGTGGCATAACGGGGATTTAAAGGCTCCCAAAGTACTCAAGAGTTTCTATTTTAAAATAACAAATAAGATATGAGCAAAATGTCTTTTCTCTGTTACATACAGAACAAACATCTTAAGTCTGGTATCATTACAGCTTACCTAACAGCCAATGATGAAGTGACTTTGTTCTCCTTTTTTCTGGTAAAGTTCTTTGTCCGGGGTTCTTTAAAGAAACAGAAAGTTACTTGAAGAGAATTCACATTCTTGAAATCTTGTTGTTGCATTTTAAAGGTTTTGCCTCCACCGCTTCCTCCAAGCAGGAACATTTCACATACCCTCTGGCACGCAAATAAAAACAGGATATCGGATGCAAATTGCAAGAAGAGCTTATTTAAACAAGGAAGCTGCCACGAACAAGTAGTTCAAAGCACGCGGTGGATGAAAATTTCCTGTGAATACTGAGTGAGTGCAGCACGATATGAGGAATCTGACCTTTAAAGCTGTGTAACATTTCAAGGTCCGTCTGGAGTTGGCTGCAACTAAATGGCACCGTGATGCAAAACTGGACATCAGGACCTTGATGTCCGACCAAGGCTGTCAGATCTTTGAGAAGGCAACTTCTACTCGCTTGCATACACACACAAAAGTCTGGAGCTCGGCGCTCACACACAGGTGCTACATTCCCATGTCCACTGGTGAAGGCTGACAGACAGAACAAGGGCACTAGGATGTCTCATGTCTCCCAGTGCAAGAGCTTAACAAGCTCATTCCCTGTGCTGCGTCAGTGGGCAATGCATCAAGCTGCTATTTTACGTATTGTTATTGTACATTTTCCTTATTAAAGCTGTATGGTATAAAAACTTTCTGAAAGATTCTTATGTGTCTTCTCACATGTCACTTTAAATTAACTTAAAATTCACTACAATTTTCTTGCTTTGTTTGAATTCGCACATACTAGTCTCTGTTCAATAAATCTTCATGTCAACCTTGGTTCAGTTTTATTGTTCTTGACAAGATCGTAAACAAACATCGAGCTCAATTTTCACCATTTTTTCCCCAAGAAAATAGCCCCGGCCAGCTGTTGTAAAACATACCTGGTTCCTCTCACCATACTGTTTCCTGACATGTTTTGCTTCAGCAGCCTGCACTCTGCGAAACTGCGTGTATTTTAAGAATCTGGTTCATGATCGAATGCTAGGCTTTGTGCATTCACAAAGAGATCCCACTTTTCAACCCAAAACATTAAAAAAAAAAATATAGAAATACAAAATTTACATTCATCCTGAGTCATCTCGTGACTTCACTAAAGCCATGCTAATGTGCCACGGTTGGCTGCAGATTGCTTCGGGAAAGGCATATGGATGGGAATTTTGACTGATGAATCACATTAGAAAGTACAAGAGCGGCTCTGTCCTCGTAACCCTCTTTGCCCTGCGTGCCCTCCTCCACTACAACAGTTAGCCGATCTGGAGGTTGATTTGTCCATCTAAATAAGGACACTCAGCATGTTTCTACTGCTGACAAGTAATCTGTTGTGTTCAGGTATCAGATTGCTTGAGGTGCTACAGTCAATGAAGCACACTGTCTGTATGGGAATCTGCACTTAAGTCTTACAAATGAAATGATTTCATAATGGAATATGCAACCTCAGACCTTTGATTAAGGAAACATTTGAACTGTCAACAAACCAAAGTTCAGGCTGACTGTATGTCAAGAAAACAGATAAAATGAGCTATTTTTATAGTTTCTCTGAATTTGGTGGCAGGGCTTGGTTTTGGGTAGAACTGTATTGGCCTCTCACTTCATTTACAACTGCAATAAGGCTTTTTAGGTTGTCTCCTTCTTTACAGCTGTCACAAATAAAGCGCCCACAACAGACAATTTACCACTCTTGAAATAGGTCCAAGGGAGGACGCTTGATGAGTTATGACTCAAATCCAGCAGAGCGCCTGCTAATTAAAAACCAATGAAGTGACTGAGAGCAGCTAGTACACAAAATATATGATATTCCGTTTAATTACAGATGTCTGGTGTTAACTCTGAAAGGAGTAAAAAGGCAAGCACCTTCCTGTCAACTGTCAAGAAGTAAGATTCAACCAAGCCCCCCTCAACTGTTAAATGAGTTTCATTAGATGGTATTGTTCTGCAAAGCACACAAAAGGAAGAGATTGCAAAGGGTACTTTCTAAAAATGATCTAAACCTAAAACAGAAATGCAAGTATGAATAGTCTGACAGTCATACAGCAACAGTGTAAAAGTAGCGAAAAATGTCCTGAATGAAAAGCTTCTCGTGTGTGCTCACCCTGAGGGTTCAGCTCGCTGGTGCGCTCCTTCCTCTCACTCGTCCTGTGAGATGCTGGTTCCCAATTTTCATGCTTTTCACAGTGGTGCACCGACCCACAGGTTAGCCTCCAAAATCACAAACCAGTGTGTACCGGGGTGATCTTTCTCGCTGCACAAGCTGACTGCACAAGCACACGCATACGCGCGCACACATATACTCACTCACAGCAGGCTACGCTGCTGCTGCTGATTATGATGATGGGAGGAAAGTTTGGTCGTGTTGGCACTGCCTCTTCTTTGTGTTCCCTCTGTAACATTTTTTTTCTGGCCTGAGTTTCTATTCTTCCAAACGCTTTGATGTAAAGTTTTTGTCTGTGTGTGCAACTGTGCTGTTTGATCCATCTAGTCGCACTGTTATTATATCAAGACTGGTTCATTTAGGCGTAATTTGACACTATCTTGCATTTGAGAATAAATTGAAATAATGAATGACGATCATTATTAATACATTAATTACGTGTTTCAGGTGTAGTCTTCCTAGTCAGAACACCCTTATGATGCTTTTTAATGTAAATGTGTGTGTAATCCATATAATAAATACACGTAAGCACAAAAATTCCGAGTTTGTGTGTACCGAACTCATTAACTCATTTTGTGGCGCTAAGATCACTTGATGTGCTTTTATTTTGAAGGGGATGAAATTATATTGGCACACTTGCGCACTAACGAGCGGTATATTCAACCGGAAAATCAAGCAGTAGAAACCGGCAACAGATATGTGAGTTTCTTCAACTTTCTCCGTCCTGTCATATTCATTTTTTATTGTAACGTCAGCTGTTATTGAAACCCACGTTACTCAAGAGGAATTATTTATTGAAGTGCGGCACCGGAAGTCTTGTTTTGCCATGCTAGTATGTTGACATCTTAGCTAACATGTAGCTAAACCGCTACATCTCAAATGCTATAGCAGTTTTTCAGCAGCATAGCGAAATTCAGATGATTCAGGTTCAGGCTGTAACCTTTCTCCTCAGTGGGTTTCCGAAGCCGGACTGAAGGCTGAACTCTGAATGCTGAGAGCGCCACATGGAGGCGGTGCTGAAAAACTTAGCTAGCACGGTGGAGATGCTGGCGGTGGCGGCGCAGAGCGATGCGGTGAATCACTGGGATAAACAAACTCTGTCCAGGGCGTTTCACTGGGCCCGGTACTGCGAGCACGTCTTCTCCAGGTTCCATAATAACGCCGCTATTAGGAGGATCATGGAGAAACAGCTGCAGCTCACAAACCAAACTCTGCGAGATACCATCCCCGGATACACCGAAGTCTCCTTCTCGGACCTCCCCCGGTGCCAGCACTTGTTGCTCGTCAGGTTGTTGAACAACCCAGAACTTCCTAGTTCTCTCATGAAGATCCTCTTTGACACAACGCGTCCTGTCAAGACGATGCACGGAGACTATGAGGACGTCACAGGTCTCTGCAGTCACATAGTTCAATGCAAATCAGTTTATAAGGTCCTGAGCCCCCTAGCTGATATGTCAGCCCTTGGTGCTGATGCTGAGGTGCAGGGGGAGATGCTGATGGAGAGGCTGGAGGCTCTGCTGAACCAAGGCAGTGAAACCTGCAGGGCAGAGCAATTTTTAGGCTCTGTTCTCCAGGGATGCGAAGGGGCATTGCAACAATTCTGTCTAGTCATCGCTGCAGCTCTGCTGACATCCAAAAGCTGTACTGCACAAACTGCTGCACATGATTTTCTCTTAGACTGGTTGCAAAAGAAACACAGCCTGCTGCAGTACATGTGTTCTCTACTGTCTCCTACACTTTTGAAAGACCTGGCAAAAGAACATCAGAAACTCAGAGATGCATCTTGTAATGTACTGAAAAAGTGGGCCTCGGAAATGGAATACAGCTTAAGTGACGGCGAATGGGTTCTAACCAGCACGGGTCCCGGAGTGTCCTTCAAGAAACTTACTGAGCTCTTTCTGGCTTTATTCGATGCCAGTCCGTCTCTGAGGGGGGATGTAGAAAAAGAACTAAATGCTTTGAAGATTTCTGATGGAGACTTTGATGTCACAGGGCTGAGTGTGTGGGGAGACCTGCTGTCAGCTTTAAACATGTGACTGATGGTCTTGGAGCTTGAAAGATGATCAAATTGTGGCCAAATTCCTGTTTATATCTTGATATTGTCTATATTTTTCGGTATCAGAAAAAGCATATTAAACAGCTGACATCAGTTTTTTTTTCTTAATGGTCACGTTGTTCTAACAATTGTAATGATATTTCTGTCAGTTTTGTTTAATTTTACCAAAGTGTGAGCATGACTGTGGGTTTATGAAATATTTAACATGGCGAGAATTTAGGCTGGTGATGAGAAGAATTGTTCTAGCAGAGCAAAAAGTTTTAGGTTCTTCTTGAATGTTTTCCACCTTTGTTTACAGAAATGTGTTTCAGTACAATATTTGACTCATGTTGCACTTTTCCTCAGTTCATGTATCTAGACAAACACATAACTGCTAATTACAGATGCAGTAGAAAGATATAATAAAAATGGTCACTGTGGTGGCTCCTCTCAGACTGAAAATTTGTTGCAATATAGTAATTCTTGTTGAAATGTAAACATGTTTTTAATGATATATTGTGATAATTAGAATATTTGTGATGACTTCACTGTTGGTGAAATTGGCCAGATTGCTTATTATATGAGATTTTAATCTAGAAAAGTGGAAAAAGAGGCAGGACGAAGAACAGGGTGGGGCATATGATACAAGAACAATGGCAAATGAGATCCTGCTCTTGATGCTTCAGGAGTTAATCTCTATCTCTGGATTTATTGTTTTTAGTGTGTGTGTGTGTGTGTGTGTGTGTATATATGTATATATATTAGTCAGTCCAGTTGGCTGTTTGTTGAACTGTTGAACTTACTTGTTTGGACACATTATAGCTTTTGTGCTGCTTTGTAAACCGTGTCAGCACACGATCCGACTCACTTAAACTGAACGTACTTGTGAGACAGTAAACAGATGCCATGGGTCTTTGGAAGCTCAAGGTTTCATTCAGCCTCATAAATTTGATCCTAATACCAAGCCATTAGGAGCTGCGTTGTTTAAAATTATTCTGCAGCGGCTGATTTATGAGGACCTAAAAAGAAATTAAAGTTTAATTCCACATTATGCAGATCTGTGGAGAGAGATGGGTTTGATAATAAGCTCGGGGCTATAAGGAAATAGCAATAAGCAAAGCCAGCAAAAGCGCTGTGCAACCACGTACCCTTTCCTAACTCTACACACCTCAAATGATTTTCACTTTTTTTCACACCATCTGTCAGTAAAAGCCTCCAGCAGTGCTTGATCTAAACCTATACATTTGGATTGGCTTAATTCCAGTCATGTGACCTGACTGCCAATTTACACATCTCAGACCTTGCCCATGTGTCTGAGCGCTTGTGCAGCGAGGGATCAATTAGTCAGATCAGGCGTCTTCAATCAAACTCTGCACAATGGCTGGTGTGTGACGTAACCCTGTCAGCGAATTAGAGCCCGGGCCACCGTGCGGAGGGAAACACCAACACAGCCACGGCTCATTTAACACACCGTGAAAGCAATTCTCGTAGAGACGGACGAGGGTCACTGAGTAAAGGGCAGCGCATACACAACCAGTTTATTTCCAGCCAGTGAAGAACATATGCCAACCAGCAACGACTGCAGAGATCTAACCTGCTCTTGTGTTATAAATGCATGCAAAAATAATTATGAATTTGTTGGGAGTGTGTTTAATTTACAAAATCTACAAAAATGCAGTTTCAGAGCACCATTCCACAAACTAACGAGAATTATCCACCTCTACTCTTTTAGCATGTAGCCATCGGGTGCTTCCACCCACAGTTATTTTCTTGTGTAGACTTTGTGGTTCTCACTCTGATTCACAGCCTTACACGTTACTGGCAGGGTGAGAGAGCTGCCATGGTGATGATTCAGATGTGTTACCATCTGACTCCAATAAGCCTACAAGAAAAGCAGCATTTTTAGTACTATGCCTATGCCAATCTAATATTTAATAAAACCATGTTTTACCCGTTATTTATAACAGTCTAAATCATACCCACATGTCTGGAAACCACTAAGAAGAAACTGCTTCTTTTGGCAGTCTGTAACACTATTTAGCTATTAAACATCCACCTATCCATCTATCTTCTGAATTGCTTATTTTATATTTGACCTCCAGCTGTTTGCAGCAAGCTAGTAAGCCTTTATTAGAACAGACTGAGAGTCGAAGTCAGCCGCTTACATCCAGCTTATTTAATTTAAATGTGTCATGCGCTTTATTAATTCAAAAGGACAAATGAGAAAACTTATAATTTCATACATGTGTATCAGTTCTGTCTGTTATAAAGAACATGCTCTAAGCAAAGAGTTGGATGATTGTCTTATCCTTCCTTATTTTACATTCCATCCGTCCAGCGTCACGTTTGTTCTCCAGCAGCGTGGGGGTAACAAACTGCAGTGAGACGTGCTGAGAGCGACTGCTGTCCTGCAGCTCCTGGAGGGTCATGAAGGATAACATTCATTAAAACTCAGATCCAGCCACCATCTGGTGGTGTAAATAGGGAGTCCTCTGAGGGGGTGGGCGCAGGAGGGTAGAGCCCTCCCTCGGCACGTGCCTAAGCCGCTCCAGTCTGGCCCCTTTTGTGTTTTCAGCGATGGATCACAGAGGCAGGAGAAACCCCTCCGCACACCTGTGTCCCACTCAGAGGATGACGACGATCAGCGACCACCGTCAGCAGGCACGCTGCTTAAATGGGTTTGATTATCATCATAACATCTTAAACTAAACATCTCTGAAGGTTGAACAAAGATAGTGGCAACAAATTTATTTCTTTGAGCGGCATGATGGATTATATAAATAAAGAAAAATTGTGTGCAGAAAAGCAAAGTGAAAATAAACCCTGCAAAATATTTTGTCTCATCACCTGCAAATTCTTCCACTCTCTTATTACGATTTCTTCCAGAGCTGACGGTGCTTTGTCAAAACACGACAAGTATCGTATTGGATCTTATCTTCCTTTGTCTGCTTCTGATACTATATCAGCGTGTATGAAGCTGTCAGTGTAATCCGATATGGAGGGGTGGGGGGTAGGGAAGTGGATGGACCTGTGATGGATTGCTTCAAATGTGACTGCACTTCCGTGGAAGGTGAAAAACAAAAGATAAATTAAATGTAGCAGTCTCTGTCTACTCCTCTCATCCTGGAAAATTCTCACCTTTGCATCCCCGTTTCTCTGACTCATTAGAGCAAATGCTATCAAATGTAATGCTAATGGATACAACTGGAAAGTACAGCAGAGATGATAGCACACCGTTGTAAAGCCGTTTTGCAGAGGGTTTCATTTAAAATCGTTTTTTTAATATAATATCTAAACGTTTAGGAGTCATGGTGGAAACACACCAGTCTTTTTTTTTTGTGTGTGTGTATGTTCAAATTACATATGGTTTGTAGTGGGTGCAAAGTAGTGATATATAACATGTTATTTTGTGCAAATCCAATTTGAGCCAGCAAGATCTCCATTAATAAAGCAATTAACAAGAGAGAGGAAGGAGGTGTGTGGAAAAACCACTTGCCCCGGGGATGTGTATTGTCATGTCGGGGGGTGTTGTAAAACAGTAATTACTCCAATCCTGCCTTGAAATTTAGGCCTTAATTAATACCTGATGTTTTGGGGTATGAGGAATGTGAATTATACGTTAGGACTAAAAAAATATTGAGAATGCAGTGTGGAAAAAGAAATTGTCTGAGCTGCAGACTAGACGGGAGGATGGAGCAGGAGGATAATTGCATGCAGGGAGAGTCCCACAGGAGGCGTGCAACCCCGTCATCAAACACTCATTGTGGCTGGGCCTCATCCCATTACAGTCCCCCAGGAGCCAAAGTGCACCTGCCCCACAGACTGACAACTACTCAATCCCCCTCCACTCACCCTCCGGATTACACAACCAGACGAACATCACAGTGACCGAGCCGGAGATGCTGCAGAAATATAAAGAGTCAGTGATGCAGGCAGGTGAAAGCTGACAGACTTTCCACCTGTGAAAGAAATGCTGACAGAAGCTTTTTGCCCAATTACTGTGCATCCTAACGGGCACGTCACTGGTGTAACAGCCATGACGACTCCGGCTGGTTAGGCATGAGAAAACATGTTCCACGTGAGTGGTGACACAATTGTGTTTTCTGTCAAATTAACGTGCGCCAAGCAGGCGTGAGGGTTAATGGTTTCCCTCCTCGGCTGGGTGAATAATCAGGGGAGAAACTGAGATTTATTGTAATTGCTCCCCCTCCTGACAGTTGGGATGATTTAGACATGAAGCTGCTTCCTGTGATCCAACCATCAATTAAGGCGGTGAAAGGCTACTGTACTCTGAATGTCCATCACGGGCAGGAAACCAGTGCTTGACACAACCCTTCAGACGTCACGCCTTTCGAACGTTCCCTTCGGGTAAGAGGAGCGCTCCAAAGGTTTCACGTGCACGAGGCTACAGAGGTTTTCCCAGCACATTTTCACCTTGTGCTGCAGTAACAGGACAATGGAAATTCATACACTGCCATTCTTCAAGAAGCTGATCAGACTTCTGATGATGGAGTCAGTCATTCCTTTTATTTTGTGCTTTTCATAGTCTTATACACCAATAAGCTGGAGACGTACATGAATTATTTACCACAGTTATCAAGATTGCTTGCTTTACTTAGCAAACAGTTAAAAGAAAAAAATCTGTTACTGTTCAGTTTATCTTAAGAGAAAGAGAAGATGAGTCAGTGTTTATATTTTTAAAAAGTTGATCTTTAGAGCATTTTTCTTAGTACGAGTTGATTGTTCTAATCTGCATTTTTTTCAGCAACTCTACACAGATTATCTCCATAGATATCAATATGTCACTTGTTCTAATGTCATTGTACATTTTTATTCCTTTATGTTTTTATGCTTTAATTTTCCCTACCAGAGCTACTTATTTTATTGAGTTTTATCAGGTAAATTTTATGACAACAATATAAATATTTTTCAACCTTAAAGCTGCAAACAGTGACTACGACTACTATTGCTCTGTATATATATGTTTTTTTATTCTAACAAAAATGCATTAATAACTACTAAGGCGAATCATCAGTGCTGTTTAAATCTTTTAAACAGGAGCATTTTTTATCTTAAAATGCTAATGAATTCTAGAGCTAAACAATATTGATTCGTCTTGTGATTGGACATAATGAAGGAGCTGGGTCAATACCTTAATGTGCTACAGAGAACAGTGTTGAGCTCAAATGTGCAGAGAAGGAAATGGGTGTGTCTGAGACCGCACATTACAAACATTAAAATGTCATCACCTTTCCTTTCCTTTTTTTGTTTTTTCCTGATCTTTTTTCCTCTGAAACAGACCCAACCTGACTCCACATCAGCTTATTAAAATCAGAAGTCTCTGCAAAGATGTTAAATGGTGGTGGTGTGCATGGATGAAACAGTTTAGTAATGCTGTATCTCTTGCCTCTTACCAATTTCCAGGCTACAGGGTCCAGTGCTCTCCCCTAGACCCCAGAGACCTGTGCCATTGATTTACTAATGAGAAACTTGGAGAGAACAGGAGATGCTTGGCAGTGATTGGAGAATTGGTGGTTAACCGATTTGGCAGTCTGTCTCCCGTCAATGAGGACTAATGTATCATCCCATTTACACACGAGATAAAAATGACAAAAAATTACCTTTTTGATTACTTTTTTTTTTTTTTTTTATAAAATGATATGAGTATTTTTTTATAACACCTTTTGACATCAACATACCTCTTCATTAAACACAATATTAGAAGCCATAAAATCACATTTATCTGTTTACATAATCTTTAGGCACAAAGCCGTAATAGCATCTTTTGGTCATCATAAACATTCTTAAATATTCATATATTTTAAACATCCTTGCAGATTTTTCATACAGCAAAATGAATCAAAGTGTTTAAACAGCAAATAAAGTCAGGTGGAAGAGCCATCTATTAATCCATGTGGTCCACTCATATGCGACGATATCAATGTGTCAATAAAGTACTTTTTGGTGACAATGACAATAACCAAGGGACACCAGGGGCTCACAAAACGTGGTTGTTCATACACAGCAGTGCATTCCTCCTGCGTCATGAGCACTAAAGCTGGGGATCTCCAGACACTAATTGTAATTTGTTAAAACACACATCTTAATGTTGATCATCACATGACTCCAAAAACAATTACAGTTAAGATACAGCAAGCCAGTGTCACGTTACAAAACAGAATGTAATGGGTGGCAGCTGGTACACAGAATTTATTGCAGTGCACACCAAACATCAATAGTCAATGTTTTCTGAGCAGCAGTTGCCTTCACAACTTTTTTGATTTGTCTCACGTCACGACCGGAACCTGATTACGAAAATTCCTCTTATTATTTATAATGGCGGGAGACGCTTGAATCTAAGAACAAAGCAGTAGGCTGAATGAGGACTATCGGTGGCTGTGAGGCGGCCGCGTCTGAAACATTGATCTGAGCAAAAGTCATGCAACAAACACACACTAAAACTCTACGGTTCAACTTCACTCACGCTATTTTTGTCTTATATTGTGTTACAGGCCTCACTCGAGAAGAAGAAGACCTTTTTTGCAAGCAGACGTCTCCCTGAAGAGGTACTGTCCATGAAAAATATGGCCTTTTATATTAATGTTCACACAGATCAACGACCCAAAATTCACAATAGTCTCACAGAAACAGTATGCAGGTATATACAGTACATAAAACATATTTGAGAAACAGAATCTTGTTTTTAGAATACTTTCATAGTTTCAGTGCAATCAGAGTAGTATTTCAGAGAAAGACCCTACATGATGGTCGACTGCAGTTTCGTCTGGCTTGTCTTGTTCAAGTAGATTGATGAGCTTTGGGTCCTAAATAGTACGACTGCTGTCTGTATAGTGAAGCCCTACTGTAGGTACATGTGATGAGAAACATGAGGCTCTAATGAGGATTGTTCTGCATTGCAACTACTTCTTTACAGTGGCTTTTGAATCTTCTTTTACTTTAACATACAGAATGGATTTAAACATCTAATATAATGCTTGTGCAACTGGTGATGATGAGTCTGTTTTCGTGGGCAGACTCACCACAACTGTCTGGTTTAAGAGTAGCCGCGCTGGGTGTACATCTTTCCCGCTGGCTCCTGTACGTATTCCTCCGTTTTATCCCAGTCCTGCACCCAGCCTCCGTTCAGCTGCCCCGTGGCCCCGTAGCTTTTAGCCGGACCTCCCATCGCACCGTATCCCTGGGTGATGTCGCCCGTCTCCTCTGCCAGCTCGTCCTCATCTATAAAACCGCACTTCTCTTCGCTGGTTTCTTCAGGGTCAGCCCATGGCTGTTTCTCCCCCGATGCGAAGAGCCCGTAAAATATCACGCCTCCGTAATGCACGAGAGAAGCAATGAGGAAGACATACTGCCACTCTTCACGAGTCTGGGAAATGGACAAAGGTTGGAGCCAGGCTGAGTCCCTTTGTAAAGTTTTAGGTTATATCATAGAACAGATGTGCTCTTCTAACTTGCTCAGATTAGGCAGAACAAATACGCCACAACTGCACCAGTGGTTTGCATTTAAGTAAATAAAAATATGAGGGTAAGGATCAGGCACAGAGGGGATTGGTCATATTTTGGGCATAATGAGAGGGTTTGCTACAGTAAGGAAAGCTCTGTGATCCAGGTTTAAATGATTACACTATTAAACAGTAGACTAGGATCAGGAGATGGCTGTGGGCTTTAAAAACTCAAACAAAAATATGTTTGTTGTTGCCTGATTACGACTCACCTTGTTTTTTGTCATTGCTCCCACTATAAGAGGGCAGACCATCCCTGACAGTGTTCCCACGCCATTGGAAATGCCCATGAGGATGCTGGCATAGCGAGGGGCGATGTCTAGATGGTTCACGTTGAAACCTGCAACCAAACGAAACAAGGAGACTTCCTGAGTCTGCTGCTGATTCACATTGAGGTGGGATCAAATATGAACAATACATCGTTGTTTTAGGACTCACCTGATATTGCAAAACCGCTAAATCCCACCGCCAGAACTAAGAAAGAGATGGCCACCCCCTTACTGTGGGAATACCCAACCACTAGTAAAAGAGTAGCCTCCATGCCAAAGCCTGAAAACAGCAGGAAAAGAGTTAAGTCATGAACTGATGAGGAGTACTTCAAAGAACTGACAAAAATCTCACGATTAAGACCTCACCTCCACAGTTCATGATTTTGCGGACCGTAGTGGTGGACATGATGTTGTGGGTTCGCAGGTAGTCTGCTAGCTGACCTCCTAAAGGCACGATGATGGTCATGACCAAGTGAGGGAGAGCTGACACGATTCCAACCTGGGAAAGCATCAAATACTTTTCTGAAGCAGCTCCAACAGCAGCAGAGCAGCTGTCACAACAAGAAGGGGATTCTCTCAGTCTCAGAGCAAATCTCAGCCTCTGCTGTAACCTCTTGGCTCCTCTATCACATGTCAGCAATAATTCACCACATTAATATCAGAAACTCATCCTCAGCCTGAATTGCATCTGTCAGAGCAGCCTGAGTGATGCTTTACACTCTCGCTGGAGCTCAGAGGACTGGGGTAATTTGAGACTGGCTGCTTTCTTTTTACATGTATGACACATGAGGACAGGTAAAAACAACAAATCACAGCATTTTCTAAAGCAAGTTGTCCCAAAATTGCAAATGTAAATATCCATTAAACTTCAGAATTATTGTTTAATTTTTATATATGTTCTTTTTTAAATATAAAACAAAATATCTTTTGTTTTATATTGTTCTTTTTTTTTAAAATCCATGGTTATACATTTAAAATTAGGAAATTATTTCCATTGAGGTTGAGCAAATATAATAATGGTTCAACAGAAACAAACTTTCTTCATATATTACTTTTTAAGATGATATCGTTTAGCCTGCTGCATTGTATTAGCAGCTAAACGTACAATTATACACGTGGGTCTACCATTCCAGCCTAATTTAACCCTGGGGTGACAATTATTAATACAATCTAAAATGCAATAGTACTTAAAAGAAACCAGGAACAAATGTTGCACCTTGAGGCAACTTTTGTTGTGATTTGATGCTATATGAATAAAACCGGATGGCTTTAATTACATTTATACCATTTAGACCCAAACTTTCTTTTAAACTGAGTTATTATTTACTTAGCTGCCAAAGGGAGTCGTTAGCGGCTGAAATCTAATCAAAGAGGTTGATGTGCCAAGTAGGGTATAATATGTTTTAAGTACTTTATGGCTGCTTTAAACACCTTTGCCCATCTGTGAGTGAAAACTATAATGAGAGTGAACTAAAATAGTAAAAGCTGTGGGTGAAATTTTAAGCTTTTCACCCACAGCTTTGTGGGTGAAAAGCTAAAGGAAGCCAAAAATTCTCTGTAGGTTTCTAAGTATAAACAAAATCTTTATTATTGTCACACTGTTTTAATATTTTCATCCAGTTATGTTACTCTAACAAATTTCAGTTATGGCCAGTTTGGTATGTTTATCCCTGTGGTTCTGAAATCATGGGTTGAGCCCCACTGGTGAGGCATAGGGTCACTGCAGTGGCTGCATGGTGAACCCTCTTTTTGGTTTCCGGAGTTGGGATACCTTTGTTCAGCTAGAAAATGAAAACATTTAGTCTTTAAGAATAAATACATGACATTAGATGGCTGGCATAACAACAAAATGGACCTGTTATGCCTTTTTTAGAAGCAATTATAGCATCTTTTTTTTCGGAAATTTGATGGTGAGATCAGATGAGACATTTTAGGCCTAATAATAGACTTTATGAAGCATAAATTTACTCACCTTGCTGATCTCAAAGCCAAAAACTTCTTCAAAGTATGCAGGCTGACTGATGAGAAGCAGATAAAAGGTCCAGCTTCTGCAGAAGTTGGCCACAATGATTGCATAGACAGGCATAGAAGAGAAGAATTTCCTCCAGGGAGTCTTGAATTTCTGTTGAAGCAACGTGACAAATGCTAAATCAGCCTGAGCAGTGTTTGGTGTGGCATCAGAAATCAGAAGATACAGACTGAGCACCCACCTCCATCGCACCCATGAGCTGGGCACTTTCGCCAATGCTCTCCTCGATGTAACGGCGCTCCTCCTCGGTGATTGTTGGATGTTCTGCCGGGCTTTCATAGGACACCAAAATCCAGAACATGTACCAAAATATCCCAAAGGATCCTGAACAAATCAAACACATCAGTCATTAAAAAAAACTTCAGATGATACAGATCCACAGAACGTAAAATTCAAGCGGAGATTTAGCTGCTGTCAAAATCAGAATACAAAAGTCTGAAGTTTGGTTAATTCTGTACAAAATAATGGAAAACAAACATATATACTATCTGATTTAATGGGTTAGTCATAATAATGCTTGGGCTTATTTCAGAAGTTTAGAGAGTATATATTAGTTAGATAGTTGCATGCATAGACAGACATGGGAGAGGCAGTGAACTGACTCACCGGTGTCAGTTATATAACATTGACTTTGTAGACTTTGCTAACTTTATCTAATAAGCCCACATGAGACTGTAGCAGCACAAGAAAAATGCACAGAATTGAACTGTATGGCATTTATGGCTAAGAAAAAACCCAACTGTTACATTATTTCTACCTTTACATGGAACAGAGTGTCCTTTTAAGGTGAAGTCAGTCAGATAAAGCAGTACTTACCATACACATAGAAGACAGAGGACCATCCAGTATACTGGACCAGGATCCCAGCCAGAGGCATGGCGATCACTGCGCCGGCGTATGATCCTGAAGAGGACAAATTGTCATGACTGAGCAGAAAGCGATCTGTGTTTGTATTTAGTTACAAAGGTGTTCACTTCTTGTTTGCACACCTTTTAGGCACAGTGGTATGTAACCCTAAACCTGCACTCAAGTGTATAAAGTAACGTGATGATGCATGATAATGACGAGCCAATCTTGCTTTTGTGTGTCTGTTTTGTACCACAAAACGAGATGGTTGCCAGACGACTTCTTTCCAGCGGCGGAGCCCATTTACTCCAGATCCCGTGGCAGGCCGGGTAAGTCACTCCCTGTATGGTGAATGAAAAACACAACATTACAGCAACAGTAAGATCAGACAGCGATTGTTTCCCACCAGCTTTAACATACTTGTTTTGACAGCGTAAAAGCACAACATGCTTAATTTGCTAATTTCATCAAAACTGTAGCTGTTTTCACAATTAATGAAAATATATTCTGCTTGATTGACGCCGTCTCTTCTTTTTTGCCAGAGACTTACAAGTCAAATTGCAGTTAATAACAAATAAACTGACATGCATTGTAGCTGATCTTTCTAATAGAGACTAATGGCTTAGGTGTGAGTCAGTGCAAATTCAAGCTGACTGCCCACTTCATGAAAAAAAAAAAAGAAGCCCTGGATTGTTCCCATTAAATCTTCATTACACACTAAGTGGCATACAATCAACTATTGATAGACACAAATTGCTGAGGCTTGCAGTGGGAGACACCCTGAAATGCTAATGTTTAATTTGTAGTAATAAGCCATGGCGCTGAACGCAGGCAGCTCCCTCTCTGAATGGTCATGAGCAGCAACTGAAACTACAGTTTGGAGCTAAACAAAACAACAAAAGAAGATGACCTTCAAACTAATAATAGCGTCTCTCCCTCTGAAATCATTCCCCTTCTTGAGCTGCGGGAGCCGCCCGCATCAAGTGGTTTTTATCTCTTTTGTTCATTGTGTTTCTATGTGAACATGGAGCTCTCTAAGCCAGGCAAGCCAGTACACATAAGCCCTGCTATTCAGGGTTTTACTTTGTTTGACGATTGTGTACTAATATGTGTACAGTATAATGAATAGAGCTTCCTTTTTTTTCAGCAGAAATCCAAATAGAGAGCAGCAGGCTTGAATAGAAACAGAAGATTGCTGTAAAACCTGGCTGAAAACAGAATGTCAGGACAATTTCATTAGGAAGGGGTCAAACTCAGCTCCTGGTTTGATAATGAGGCATCA
Organism: Maylandia zebra; assembly: GCF_041146795.1. NCBI lineage: Eukaryota > Metazoa > Chordata > Actinopteri > Cichliformes > Cichlidae > Maylandia > Maylandia zebra. The sequence continues at coordinate 15,784,237 of NC_135173.1, read as the reverse complement.
TCCTTGAGTGTTTTAAAGGTCAAAACCAAATTGTGCATCAGTACCTCCACCAACCCTTGTAATATCCTCACAAAGATGACACATCCGTAGTGGACCCGGGCGGCAGAGGGAATGAACATGTTCAGGGTAGATGTCAGCACGATGGCAGCACCAAAAACTCTGGATAAACAGCATTACAAGATTATTTGTCAAATTTGTATCAAAATGAAATCTGTATGTGGCTCAAGGAAAAGAAAAGTGGGGTCTGCATCTTTTTGATCAACTGCAAATATCAGTAAACAGTAGACTGAATCCTATATTTTAAATTTTTATAATATAGTGGAAGAATAAACACTCATAATCAAGACAAACCAGTCCTAATTGGGTGCCACACACAAAAGCGCGCACACAACAGGCTGTTATTCGGTTTCCAGGGGAGTGAGGACAGGAGGTGTTTGCAGCAGAAGGCGTCAGAGGGCTCAGCTGACTTGGTATGATGAAGCTCTTCAAAGATTCATTTAGATTCAGTTTTAACAATCCTGTAATGTTAATGTAATAAGGACCCATGCTGCGAGCTTAGCGCACTTTATTTTTCCTTGCATCTCCTTCTTTCTGCAGTATCTGTCTACACTGCGCTCTAATATTGATCGATAGTTTAACCGTTTTTTTTTTTTTAAAGAATGATCGTTTTGTATATTTATCTATATTTCCAGTCAGCTGCTAATGAAATAATAAGGTATAGAAGTGGGACGCGGTGGTTGAAATCACGCTACAATCTTTGCTTAGAAGCACTTCGCACACATGGCTTTGGCCGGTGTGGTTGCCATGCCTCTGAACATAAAGGATTAGACACGGTGGTCCCGTGGGAGCTCATTAACATGAGGAGGCACGCCTGGCGGGCATCAGCCAAATCCCCAGTTTATCTGCAGGTTTCTCCAAACCTACTGGTTTGCCAACAAGTCTGCACACTAAATTATACATTTTTTGTTCGTAGATACAATGGGAAATCAGTAGGAAACCGATATTTCCTAAATATAATCTCCTCAAAGACCTAACTCAAAAAATGTGTATAGTTTTACCTGTTTGCAGCCAGCCTGGAGGAGATGTACCCTCCTGGAATCTGAGTAACTATGTAGCCCCAGAAGAAGGAACCGTGAATCATCCCCACAGTCTCCGGGTCCCAGTTGAATTTCGCTTTCTTTCAGGCACATAAAAATAAAAACAAAATTACGTCTCTTTTAATTCGCTGTAGTGTGTATCGCAGTGAGATCACTTTTTCGTTTTTTTCCCTAAGTGGTAAGTGTTACAGGAAAGAAATATTTGCAGAAAGGTGTATATAAAATGTAATGCTTCGCAGTGAAATTGACCTCTGTGATTATCTAAAATGATTTTTTTTTAAAATCACAATTTCCAATAAATTTACAACAAAAAAGCGCAAACTATACTCATTTTGCTAATTACTCTGTTTAACACATGAAAGGCACTTGAAAGGGACAACAGACTCAGTTCTATCTCACCACCTATCACACATAAGAGGGTGGGGTAGGGTGGGGTGCAGGATGGGGTTCATGATGAATGAAGAGGCGGGGTTTACAGGCACCTCTTTGATGATTATCTTCCCGTTTTGGTGGATTGTGCTGTTATTGACCATGCTGACGATGGCCACACCCAAGTTACACCGGATACCGAAGGAGATGCAGAAGCCGAGCCCGCTCAGCATAGCGATGATGTATCTGCGCGGCAGCCCGAAGCACGTGCAGTCACACAGGGGCGTCTTCCGCTCCTCGTCCGCTCGCGGTCTCCCATCCTCCGTCAGCTCGATCGCTTCACCTGTTTGCTGCCGCTTTTCGAGTCTCCTGCATTTCGATTATATAATACTCATTTTTTTAGGTGATTCATATGTTCAAAGCCGGCGTGAAGGGATGATAACAAAGTACCAGCCAGATACTGTGTTTAAAGAAAGAAAACAGTATTTTTTTAAAATATATATATATATATATATATATATTTTTTTTTTATGGATTTTTAAGCCAGATCAGCAGAAATAATTCCCCTGGAAATACCCAACACTGCTTCTTCGCGTTTATGAATGAGAATTTCATTTCAACTCCAGGCCCTGTCAGTGGCTCTAATTTATTCTTTAATCTGACACAGGCCTCCAAACGCCTGCACACTCTTCATGAGGGGGGAAATATCCTGTTATAATTTTTTCTTGACTTGTTGAAAGGAAAGGATGAATGGAATCGAGGAGAAAAAGATGACCTTCATACCGCATTGCAGTATCATCTGCATCAGCGCTGTTTGCAGTTAAATTTCGCCCTATATATGTTTTTTATTAAATATTTAATTAGCTGCCATAAATCCGGTGTAGGGATTTCGCTTTGGCTCCAATTCGGGAATTTTCACCGAAATTTAAGGTGGATTTAAAAACCCTGACATGCGAAGGCCTCATCCGGTGAAATGACTGGCCTAGCTACAGCTTAAATCAAACAGATTTGAGTCACGTTTTTTTTTCTGTGCTACAGCTTCTAAAAATCATTTCTGGTTCAGCAAATAAACGAATAAGGCTCAAAAGAGTTCCAAACATATGCAGACTCAGATTAAAACCTTCGTATTTCTTTTGGAATACTTGTCGAAGATTTGTTTTTGCTGCCATAATATAATTTATGTGCATTCCCAATGAGAATTAAAAAGAAAAAATAAATAAATAATAATTCGCTTCTATTCCACCACATCCTGCTTCCCTGCTCCAAATCTAAACGGGTGCTGTTTCCTTTGTAGTCAGCCATCAGTTTCACCCGAGCCACGTTTCATGCAGCTCTTCGTGGCCGTTAAAGAATATAGGAAGTCAGTTGATATGAAGTTCATCTATCTTGAAGTAATACAGATGAATACGTGAGGTAATAGATATCCTCCGACCTTGTGTCACGACTCGTTCTGTTTCATTAATTATTAAAAAAACACCCACAGCTGCTGGTGGAGGGGGACCGTCCTCCAGGGAAATATCTGATCCTTAAATATTCGGGCCACACGACTCTGCTCTCAGCACCCTGTTCGTGATTCACCTCATAAAGATGAGATTTACCTTTTTTCTTTAAAAAAAAAAAGTAATAATTGTAATTCAGTAATAAGCACATTCAAAGCCAGTGCACGTTTTCTTTGTCTGTGTCATCTAATCATTTGGACGTATTTTCTATTTTAATTGATCCTTCCAAAACTAATTCTGCGATTAAAAGAGATGTACAATTTCTTACCTGTACAGAGCCCCGAGGGCCTTTCCTGCCATTTGTTTCATCCCCTCTTTACTGGTGGGGAGAGCTTTCTCCTTTCCTGGCTCCATATCCAAATTATCTTCTGAAAACAATTTCTACAATACTATAACAAATATAAGTGCAGCATTAAAAAGCATATTGTTAAGATATTAATCCAGAAATAAGGCGCCTATTTCTCTTCAGCGAAAAGCATGTGTCCAGTAGAAACAAACTAAAAAATAAAATAGATGCGCCAGAAAAAAAATGGAGAAAGACGAGAGAGGCGTTCAGTCTGAAAGGGTTGCTTTCACAGTCACAAAACAGCAGTCAAATAAGTCCGCTTTTGCCTTGCGCAATGTTAATCCGTGCAGTGCCATCTTAAGATCCAGCCCGCGATAAGAAAAAGGCACCACCGAAGATCACAACTTGGATTTTTTTCTCCTCCTTTTTTATTGTTCTATTATTTGAGAAACTGAGGTGGGATTGTGGAGAGCTTGAGCCGGCGGAGATGATCGGAGCTCAGGTCTAACCTGAGGTGGGGGAATCTCCGGTGTGGGTGCAGCTGGAGGAGGTTTCAGCACCGCGGACAGCGCACAGCTCATCTACCTGTCAGCAGCTCCGCGCAATGCCCCTCCTCCCTCCGCTCCCACCGCTCGTCTCCTCTAATTCAATTACAACTTCAGATCTGTTAACAGCTACGGCTGTCAACTGCATAATCGTTCCCCACCCTTCCCTATTTTCTAATTCAGGAGAAGATAGTTTCAAGATGATTCCAGACAACTTATAAAAGGGCAAGCTCTCGAGCACTGGGCTGGTCTTCGTCGGCTTAAATCTGAGGCTGAGATAGTTTGTGAAAAACAAAACAAAACATGCTGAAAGCCTTGCTTTTGCTAAAATCCAACAAAGATATCAGCTCACTATTTGTATTTGAATTCATTTGTTTATTTAAAAGATTTGCTATTCACGCACGCAGAACCAGAAGAAAGTACAGCACGCAGTCAACCACGCAGAGGCAGTGTTGTGTAAGAAGCAGAGCAACCTTCACAGATAACAGACAAGATAAAGGAGACCAGAAACCATTGTTCTTTGCAGTGTATGTATCCGATATTGCCACTTAAGAAAGGGAGGGGAGGGGAGGGCTCACAGCGGTTTGTGATCTCTGACACATTTACACAAAAAAAGAAAAACATTTAATCAAATTCCTCATTAAGGTCTAGGTGCAGGCAGTGCGCGCACAGGTGCAACACTGGACACCTCCTGCCTTTTCCTAAGGTTCATCTGGGTCCCTTTAGATGTTGCCTGCATGCGTGGACAACGTGGAAACATGGCAGCAATCGTGCCGTAAAACTCATTCCTAAACTGGCGTCCTGTAAGGCAGCTGAACAAGGGGTTAACGCAGGTAATGAGGCCGCAAATACACATCTCCAGGACGAAGGCCGTGTCTGCGGGTCGCCAGGAGGCGGGGCTGTCGGGGTAGATCGCCCGTATCACGACGGCAGCGTTGCGGCTCAGGTGATAGGGCAGGTAAAACGACGAAAATATGACTAGCACTGCGCCCAGCAGCCGCATGAGCCGCAGTTTCTTGTTGAGGTGATCGGGGTGGAGAGGTCGACGGCGAAGCTCTCTGATGCTGCGCAGGCCGCAGTAGCAGATGGCGAGCAGCGGGAAGAGGAAGCCGATAATGGAGCATATGAGGGAATAAGGGAGGCTCTCCCCTGTTTCACGTAGCAGTACGTACAGGGTGCACACGGTGCGGTTGCTTCCGGGGCAAGTCTGGATCAGAGTCATCCGGGCAACAGGTATGCTTAGGAGCAGCGTGGCCGTCCACACGGCCGCGCACAGCAGACAGGCCTTCCGCCGATCGAGCAGCACTAGAGAGCGCAGTGGGTGTACGATGGCCAGGTATCGGTCCACACTGATGCAGGTGACGAAGAAGATGCTGAGGTAGAAGTAGTTGTGGTAAAACATCCTCACAGCAATGCAGAGCGGCAGCCCCTGGTTCCAGTACATGTGGTTCAGATGGTAATGGATGAGGAAAGGCAAGGCCAGGAGCCAGGAGGTGTCGGCTAAGGTCAGGTTGAAGAGGAACACCGTGCTGCGGGTCCATCGCTGCAGCCGCACGGTGAAAACCCACAGGGAGAGCAGGTTGAGGGGAAGCCCGAGGATAAGCACAGTCAGGAAGGAGGCGGGCATAATGTAGAGCTCGACCACAGTTAAACCATGATGGGTGTCCAGATCACAAAGGTCTTCCTCTGGAGTCTGGATGACCACAAGCACAGTGTCCAGCTCATTGGCATTTAAATACATCATCATCTAAACTATCAATCCGATTTGTTTACTGGGCTCATATACAGAATCTAGGCTACACTAGAAGTATTCATCCTCATCGAACAACATGATAGTCATATAAGCCCTAATCACAGAGCTGAAAAATATTTCAGTTGATTCAGTTTCATCTTTAATTGATACACATTTAAAATCACATTGAGTCTTTACAACCTACCTGAACCGGACTGTTCCCCATGTCTTTGTTACTGTAGGATCTGCACAGTGCCAAGTGAAACAACCCTGCCAACATATTTTGGTGTAAAACACACCCACCAGTGTGAGCAAACACTGAATAGTTATCAGTGCTCTCTCTCCGGCCATCTGTTCTGTGAAAAGCAACTTTGATGTCCTCGGCACAAGAGCTGCTGGTCGGCAGCATCGGTCCAAACGTGTCAAACAAATGCTCAAGTTTAATTAGTACTTTCTTTATTTTTTTGGTACATTACACATTTTGGATATAGGACTGGTTTACAAAAATAACATAAGAAAATAGAAAAAACAAATTTAAACTATAAGGAAACAGTAAACTCCTTCACCTTTTTCTGTAAGCGTGGACATTTGACCTATTATAGCAAAACAAATGAAATACAGGAGGGAAGAAAGTGAGCATGAAAGATAAATAAAGGGGAATTACACACAAAAGGGAAAGTACTAGATGCATTAAGGCATTAACAGGCACTGGTTCAACTAGGAAGACATAATAAGTAAGGCAAAATGTAACAGTAAGGTGGTCACAGGTAAATACACCTCAAACAGAGTCTACAGCACAACCAGTCAGCTACTTAAATTCAAATACTTCAGAAACAGATATTTCTCATGTCTCTATATAACCACATAATGTGAAATGTCCTTCATATCATCTCTAATCTTCTTGTTAACATTTAAAAGAACATTGAACTCCTTACCTACAGCACGACTCCTGTTCCATTTAAAGGAACAGTTACTCGCACACACTTCAAAACACTGCTCATGAATCTGTAGTGTCATGACAAGAATTACATTTACATGTTTATATCTCGGTAGTCATGTTTCATTAAGTGCTTTGTGCAACAACAACAAAAAAAACAACCAAAAAACAAAATGTGTGTCTTTCCTTCTCTACAAAGACACTGCTGAGGAAGCCAGAAGCACAAGAAGGCGGTGATGGCTGATGTGCTTTGTGTAATGGAGCAAACATAGTTCAGTAGGTGAGGCCCGGCTTTCATTAGCTCTGTGTTGGTAAACATAGGCACATTAAAAAGGGATCTCTTCACTCCCATCTCCAAGAATGGGGCGGACTGTCAACATTCAACATGCACCAGCTGCTGCTTCTGTGGCTGAAAAACTGGCCACTGCAGGACAAAATCTGTCCATCGCCACAGCGTTAACAGCAGCACAGAGTTCCGTTCATTTAAAGAAAAAAAAACAAAGTAGCTACTTCACATGTCAGGTTTGGGCCTGCAGAAACTGTCGAGGCCAATGTGAGCATATAGCAAAAAATGTGCCTGGGCCTCCTAACTGCCAGTGGCGTGAAGAACAGGAAAGGTTTTGTTAAAGTTGTGCTGCGACCTTGATGCAGAGAAATAAACAATGCTCACAGTAAAAACAGAAACAAACAAACAATAGAGCTGAACGTGAATTTCTATTGTGTGGCTCTACAAAGCTGCACATACAGTAAAAAATATTCAAGAATAAGCAAACTCTGCCTTAAAACTACATTAGTTATCATTTGACTGACACACCAATGACAACATATGCTTTACACATTAAGGCATCGAATCTTTGGTTACTCATAGTGGCACTTAACAATAAATAGGCTTGTATTTAGAACATAAGAAAGCTCTCTGGTTGACACACAGTGTATAAGATTTTGTCTTTCCTTAAACCAAATTTGTGATCATCCTCAACACCACAATTAGAACACAGAGAGTGAGAAATCATAAATATGCGACAGACGTTTAAAGTCAAGTGTCTCAAACTTTCAGCATGCATGGAGACTTGGTCTTTCACCTGTGTGATCTTCTGCTATTGCTTGATTAGCAGAAGAGGGATGGCTGTGAGTAAAGAACAAGAGGTCTAGCACTTTAGCAAGTGTCATGGCATTGCAGCAAACTGGTGGTCAGTATCAGAAAACACAAGCAGGGAAATCTATGTCACTGTGTTCGACTGACTGACCAGCAGCTTGCTGGGCTAGAGGCACTCTGATAGCACCTCATGTTTGGATAAAGATGGGTAGATCATGGGTGTGCAGGTGCAGTCACTGTTGCTGTTCTGGCTGAGCTGGATCTTCAATTTCTCCACTTCATAGTTGTGGAGGTACTCCTGGACCAGGTAGCGCTCTCTCTTTACTCGAGCCCTCACGTCAGATGGAACATCAGGAATCATCCAGGCCACAAAGAACTTGACCATAAACACAACATGCTGCAGAGGAAGAGGACACAATCAGTGAAATAAGACCAGGTCAAGAAGAAGCTTAAAAATGTGAAGCTTAAAAGGTCATTAAGTGCTGGTGTTACCTCCATGATGATGATGAAAGCCAGCTTGGCAGCCAAAATATGCCAGAACTGCATGTTGTGTTCGTACCTCTTCTTATCGTCAGGAGGATAGCGGTAATCGCGATACCTGCAGAGCAGCAACACATCACGTATTTTGATTTCTTGCAGATTTTTAAACAAACTGTGATTCCCAATTCAAGATTATTTATTGTTATTCACAAAGGAGAATTGTCACACTAACCTCCAGCTTTATATTGTTATACTTTAACTCTCAAAAAAAAAAAAGAAGCTTTTTGTGCAGCACTTTAGTTCATTTACTGATTAAAACACATTGTTTTAGCTTCTTTACCTTAAAAACCACATTCTCTTTAGGCCAACTTTGATCTGACTGGCTGCCAGAGTGCTGCACTGTAGATGACCATATAAATGATATCTGCCGTCTATGAAATTACACAGAGTCAGGAGTAGAAAAAAACCTTTCCAAGCCTGGTGTTTAGAGCAGCATAACATCTGACTTTTTGCTCACAGGAGTTACTTGTATATAAACTCAACTCAATATTTGGCCATCTTAAATGTCACTAACGTTCATTATTGTCCCACCATATATCTATATCTATATATCTATCTATAGATATAGATAGATATAAGAAAAATAAGAAAAAAAGAAGAATTAAATAATATTATGGTACAAAGAAGCAGATCACATTACGCATTTTCAAGAATTAAAGGCCCTGCATACCAGCAGGTGTCTTGTATTACTGTCTAAATACAGTCAATACTAACATATCACAGGTATATTGGTAATATTTCTGCAATGTGACTCAACTTTAATTTTAGTAAAATAATTGTAATATTTGAATATATAGATTACACAAAAGACAATAAAGCCACAGTCCTGCTCTCTCCATCTTGTAATTACACACACCTGCATGTTGTGATACTGCTGTTGAACCAGGATGGATATTCCTCAGGCCTTTCTTCTTGGGAGAACTGAGAGATGTTAAACACTGACAGGCTGTTGTTTATGTAGCCTTTCATATTCAGCTCATCGTGTGTACGGTAGGCATACATGTACACTAGCCGTGGGATCATATCAGAGGTGAAGGCCACGATGAATGCCTATAACAAGCAAAGAAATTATGTTAGTCTGTTTAGTTAAATAAACATAATGTGTCTGCCAAAACATTTTGAAGTAAGACCAGCACTCACATTTGTGACTACAGAGAGTACGGCCATCCCACCAAGGATTTCCTCCCAGGCTCCTATGCTGTGGGCCTTGGCTGCTACAGGGCGTCTGAACTGCGTCGTGAGCTTCCAGGCATCCACTCTAACCTCAATGATGTTGTTGATAAGTGCCAGCAGGGGTGCCAAGGGAAAGGAGGCAACGAACAGTGTGATGAAACCAAACTGGATCACTGAGACACAGAGAGGAATGAAAATGGGAAGAGACACAAATGAAACAGCACCATCTGCAGGATGACGTGGATCACTCCAGTCCACCAATCAATCCATACATCCACCCTATTCTTTTACTGAAGGTGAATATATATTTTGTAGAGCTCAGCTTCTTGTTGAGGTCAATACTAACACATCACTGGTATAATAGTAATATTTCTCAATAATCTGTCATTAGTAATGTGTGTAATAGTCTGACTGTGTACTGGATCTTTACCCATTTCCAGGTATTCATAGAAGAGGCCTAGTTGCCCAAAGCCCTGCAGGTCGTAGTCCTGCTCCCAGCGGCTGTACAGACTCTCCGGGTGACTTCGTGCCTTCCTGCTGCCCCACCAGTTCATCAGCCACCTATGCGACACAAGGGGGCGATAGAGTGCTATTAGGAAAAAGTAATCCCTTTCACACAGCCAAATTGGAGGTTGTATTGAACCACAAACAATGGTGGTGAGGAGAGAACTATATTTCTCGATGTTTCATACAGATATGATTACACTGCAAGGAGCTGAGGTTGTAAATACGTTTTAATATCCTGAGCTCACTTTGGACTCTAAAATAACATTTAAGCATCATAGTAAAAACTTGTCCAGCATTATAAAATGTAACCTACAGAATTTCAAGCAAATCAGACCACTCTTATGCTGACAACACCCAGATTTATCTTCGGCTCAATAGAAACACCTCCACTCTCATGGAATCTTTATTCAAATGCCTTGACGAAGTTAAAACCCAGATGGTCTCAAATTTTCTTACCTTTAATGAGGACAAAACTGAAGTAATTATTTTTGGACTAAGCTGTAACTTTAATGGCCCAGATTTAGATTTTTGTAACTTATTAAAACACACGTAAAAAACCTGGGGGTTTTCTTGGATAACAAACTTACATTTGAGAAACAAATTAATTCAGTTGTTCAGAGGTCCTTTTTTAAACTAAGGCTCTTATCCAAGGCGAGATCATTTTTATCCTTTAAAAACCTGGAACGAGCAATCCATGTAGTCCTCCACTGGACTGCTGTAATTCGCTATACGTTGGTGTCGTTCAGTCCAGTCTGGCATGGCTCCAATTCGTACAAAATGCTGCAGCCCGCCTTTTGACCCGTATGAACAGACCCCAACATATTACCCCGGTGCTTGCCTCTCTTCACTGGCTTACGGTGCGTTTTAGAATTAAATTTAAAATCTTACTTTTGACTTATAAAGTGCTAAATGTCCAAGCACCAGACTATTTGTCTGACCTTTTGCAGATTTATACACCCTCTACAGCCCTTCGATCAAGTGGTCATTTGCTCCTTACCTTACACAAGTCTAGAATGGTTCATAGAGGGGGATCAGGCATTTGCAGTTGTGGTGCTGAAAATGTGGAACGATCTAACCCTCAACATTAGAAAGCCCCCAACTGTTACTCTTTTTAAATCCCATCTTAAACATATTTTTTCTCGCTGGCTTTCTATCCTGTATAAGAGTTACCAATTTTTTATTCGAATTTTCTTACCTGTTTGATGATGTTAATGTTATTGTTTAATTATTACTTTTTACAGCACTTTGGTCAACTGTCTGTTGTTATTAAATGTGCTTTATAAATAAGTGAAATAAAAATAAATAGTAATGTAAAAATGTTTTTCTCTTTATTTGAATCATGTAATTAGTAACAATCTTTTTTAGGTTAAAATCACAGCACAGTTCACACATCAAATTCTGGACCAGCTCTTGAGTACTATTTAGTGGATTTATGTTGACATTACTTTGTGTACTTTGTTGAGCCAAATTGCAAACTGGTTAGGTAAGATAAAGATTAAAAAAAGTTCTTATTTGGAGAGATCACTCTAAGCATCGAGGCTACATTTACAGTGGCCCCACCACCGCAGATTACAAGGCATTTATTGTGGATGCCGATGAACTGCGTACTTGCATGTATTTGTTTGTACTTACGGAACGAGAGCTTCTTGGATGTTGCCCCACACCTGTTTACCAGTCATCACTATCACCAGCTGGGTGGTCAGCTCAATCAGACAACCACCAGGTTCACACTGAGTGCCCACAGGTCGAGGTAGAAAAGAGATGGAAAAGAGCAAACATTGACAAAAATTCAGGCCGAAGCTCAAAAACCAGTATGATTCTATATAACGTAGATATATCTAGTACCTCTTCATTCCTCAGTTTGCTGCTTCCAAACATATAGGTATAATTTCCAGGATAGCCAACAAACTTTCCCTTAAAGAAGGCCACGTAGAAGCAGGAAGAGTAATAGTTGACAAACTGGAAGAGGAACATCTTCACTGTCAGTTTGTTCTCATACTCCACGTGGGTCTTTGGAATTTCTATAAAACAGTAAACATTTGTTTTTAATACACTTCCACATTTTATCAGTCGAAAACTTTGATGATGTGAACTGACGTGTGGACATATAGACACAGAAAACCTGCTGTGGCCCCTCACCCATGTCAGTGATCTTAATAGCCACTCTCTCATACAAGAGGTTGAGGATCATGATGATAACAAAGTTGATGCAAGAGGCAGTGACAGAAGTGGCCAGCTGTGGGGTGACGTAGGGGGCAACCACGTCCAGGTTGGTGGCGGTATTGTTCTTCATGATGCTAGCAAAGGATGCGTATACCGCCAAGCGGTATGCTATGACCCCAATGATGCAGGCAATGATCAATGAGATCTTCAGGACAGAGAAAACATGAAAGCAAAATGAAAGACAACTACAACATGGCACAGGAAAATCAAAAGACAGAACTGGAGTGAGAACACCAAACGAATCATGCAGACATCTTTGCAAAGAGCGAGAGCTCGTTTTTCCACAAAGCGGGACATGTTAGTATTAAATGTCAAACTTGAAGTGTGCACACATGCCTCTTGGAAAAAGTCAGGCCATATTCTTCTCATTAGCTCAGTGACATATTACAGGGCTTTACAAACAAAAATACAACAGTAATGAGGTTTGGACCAGTATGTATAAACTTTCAATGGCTCACAGTTCAAACATTCATATAATTTTGCCAGTATTCGTAAAATCAGACCATGCACAAGTACCAAGCACAAACAAAGTGAAACTGTAACAGCCTGAGCTCCCAACTTGTCTTTAGGGCTCATTTTATACATACTAGCCTTGGTAATAATGATGATTATAATGAACAGTTTCTTAGTAAGGACAAATGACATCAGGTTGATGCACAGATGGAAAGATGGAAACAGATAAATTGTACCAAAGATACTATGCTCACCCACAACAGGACGGTAGCTCCAGACAGGCATATGCGTGCACACTTGCTTGTTATGGGTAAGTAAGGCTCCATTTCCTAAATTATAAGCAAGCAAAGCACGGACACAGAAGTCAGTCACCCTTTGTTATATCCTGAAAAGGAGCTCTAAAAGGCCACGTTCCTTGAATTACCTGAACCCTCACTAGTGAAGCAGAGCTAGTAATTGTAATTGTATTAGCCTGAGTCCAATTCTTTCATTGAGTGATTTTCTGCTCTTAAAAACCTCCAACAGAATAATCCACCAGCAGACAATCAGTAAATGTGGTGGAGAAGGAAACCCGTGCCTCCGAGTCTTTCCAGAAATATCTGTTATCTACAAACTACATCACAACAAAGCCTTCTCCTCATCAAGCTGGCATTTCACGTTGAGTACCCCTCCCCCCCCTTACCCAGAGGATCACGCTGGCCCAGCACAGAAACAATTTTCCCATTACATCTGTAGCAGTCCTTTCAAGAACCCACTCTGATTCCTAAAGACGAGCAGGATGTGGTCATGGCAAATTATAGAACTCTCGTAAATTCTGTGTCACAGCCGCTAATAATTTAGCTAAATAACTATGTTCTCAAAGAGTTTTGATTTAAGCCATGAAAGCACCTCATAAATGAGTGCAACCAGTTTATAAACAATTAATACAAGGGGGTTTGAAATGTGTCATCAAGTCCTACCATTCAGGACACTTAGCCTGGCAAAACCTTGTGTGGCTTTATATCACAACAGGATTATACAGGATATTAGTGTTTCATGAGCACACAAACACCTGAGTGATGCGGTTCAGCTTGCGGTTGGTGCACTTGGTCTCATACTCTGGCCGAAGCTGCAGCTGTTGTTGCTCCTCCTCAAAGTCAACCAGATCCCACTCGTACTCCAGACGCGCCTGCCGCCTCTTCCAGAACTCCAGAAACAGCGTCACTGCAGAGACGTACCAACGTCACACAAACTTATTTCAAATTAATTTAATCAACTAAGAATATTGCCTGGCTTACAAAGGCATTTTGTTTAAAGTTTTGCTTACTGCTTTGACAACTCATTACATGTGGTGTAAAACTGCTCATTTTAGACCTAAAAATTCTGACTAAAAGTTTTTTGACACGTCCTTTAAATTCAGAAAAGTTAGCAGCTAGCAGCTATTTTCATTCATGAAGCCAGGGCAGTGAGCAATAAACAAGTCCAGACATTGACAAGTGGCATGTAACAGGAGACAAGTTCTTCCTCACTGAAAATACCCCACATGGTTTTAGCTGCTTGCCCAGGTAGAGCACACAGAAGGCAGGACATGATGGCATGCATGAACTCACTGTGAAGTCTCTGGACAGTTACCTGCTTTATTCTCACGTGAGCACAGCTGCACATCACCCAGCTTTGTGTTCTCACATACAACTACACTAGCTAAAAAGTTTAGGGCTGCAGTCCAAGCATGTAAATTATTTAACAGTTATTCTGAACGACTGATAATCCCACTAGGTGGAGCACTGGACTTAAAAATGCTAAAAGCAGAGAAGCGACACATTTACTCACCCCAAATCCCCATGAATATGGCAAAAAACACAGTTGCCACATTGTCAAATAGGTGTGATTGCTGAAAGAGAACATGTTGAAGAAAAAGTGAGGTAACTGAGAACTGATTTGATGACATTAAGCTGCATTCGCTCTTTAAATGTCACATATTGTGGGTAGAGATGAATCATGATAAGTACAACAATTACTCACCCACGAGGAGTTGCATGTTATGTTGAGTCTCCAGTAGGTACACTTTTGGTCGCAAAGGGGACACATGACAATATTGCCTCCGATTTCCTCACTACATATTTCTTTACTGTAGAGGAAACAAAGGATATTTTAAATGAAAGAGATGATTATATTATTAACATAAAAAAAACTAATGATGTAATTGAATCTGTCTGATGATAAAAACTCACCTCCATTCATTGTCATCGTATGTCAGGAATCCATAAACGAAACAAATTGTCCCAACTACAGCAGCGAAGAACAGCATCTCAGTGTAGAAACCCAGCCACGCAAAATAAATACCTATCTTTTCTCCATAATATTTCCTGTTGAAAGTTGAAAAACAGTAATTATTGCATTCATTCTGATGTCAGATTGGATAATGAGTATTTCTGCTTAGTGTGTATCCAAAGAAAACACCGTTTTTGAAAAAAACTCATTGAACAAATGATAAAACAAATGAGGTTAATCTGTAGAAAAAAATTGAAAACGTACTGAAAGATAAGAAATATTTAAGAAGGGTTTGGAGACCCTTTTAACTTTGTAAACAACCAATCAAACAGAAAGCTGGTCTCATTTTATCCTCATGCTTATTTTAACCCACGTAGTGTTTCATGTTTCTGTGCAGCTTTTATGGATTTTGAATGAACAAAATTCCCAACACCTGCACTCTTTTTAAAAAGAAACAAGAGTTGTTTGGCTGTGCATTAAATTATCAATAATAGGCACATTTTTTGCTTGCTTCCTTTTTGTTTGTGTATTCCCTTCTTTACTGTGAATTTATTTTTTGAACATATTAAACCAGATATTTTAAGAAAGCAAAGACAAGTACTTTGTGTTGAGGGCTTACCTCACAAGATTGAGGGGCTGCTCCTTGAAGAAACAAAAGAATTTGGCCCAGTATTTGTAGAGACTGAATCTTTCACTTTCGCAGTTGGGATCCTTTGACTTTGTCCAGTACCTTGACTGAAGACACACAGAAGACACAGATCACTGTCATTCATTGTATGAATAGATGTTACTATTCGAAAACAATAGGCGTATATTCCACTAAAAAATTATTAAGAAATGTCTAAACTGGAGTAGAAAAAACTCACATCATGCAGAGGAAAGGCAGCAGTGTAGGTCCCATTGTTGAGCAACCTCTTGATTCCCTTCTTGTCTCTATCCCCACATTCATCCTTAAAGTATGGACAGCGTGCCAGGATATAGTAGACCTGTTCATGAAGACAGAAACAAAATAAATTGGTCTTATAAAACATAACCTTCTATGCTGGAAGGTTAGTTACTTAAATAACTCTGTTGGAAAAATGTTATTGTTGCATTTTTGAACCTAATTCAGTTCTGAATGCCAGAGTATTTTTAGAACTTCAAGGTGACAAACAAGATAAGCGTGCTTACGATCCTGTTGCGAGTAGAAGGAGGGAAGAACGTCTCTTTGTCTTCGATAAGGAAGAAGTCAGACTTGCTCTTGTTGAATGGAGCTGTGAAATAGTCTGGCTCAGGGTTCATGATGTGCCCCGGCAGACGGAAAGGCGTCGACAGCCAGTTCATGGGGATCTCGCTGTTGTCTGGGATATCGTTGACCTTGAAAGGAACCTTGATTTTCAGCACGTCTGCGTATGTGGCCAGTACTTCCCACGGAGCATGGATCTTGACAAAATAAGTCTTTCCATCCTCTGACTCCTGATAATAATGACAGTAAGTAATATTAGCACTGTGTTTGTGGTGTATAGAAATGTATATTACAGTATAATGAGTGTAAAAAAAAAAAAATTAAAAAAAAGGACATCGCTGAAAAGTGACAGGTTTTATATCTATAGCTCTTAGTTTGTTCACTAAATAGCATTAAGGTCTTATGACATATTGTGAGTGATCAAAAAGCAAAACAATCTGGGAATCTGCTCAAAAAAAAAACAACTTTTGTTGTAGATATCATCTTTTCGTCTAAATGGTTTTCAGTGCAAGTGTGTGTTTTTAGATCACTCCGTACAAGTCCCCTCAAACTTATCCCTTTAAAGTCATTCTGCCTCTTTTGTAGCGTGTGAACTTGATTCTCATTTTCAAAAAGTGGATGAGATTACAGTGAACCAAATGTGGGGAGCAGCCGACATTTTAAGTGAAAAAACTCAGCGTGAACTTAGCACACACTGGTACACACCACACTTCAGGTGGTTTCCCTGAATGCTGTCCCTGATAGTATGTCCATAATCGCACTCTCTGGACAAACTCAAGGTTCAAAGCCCCCTGAAAGATGAGCAAATACCTGATCCTACTTTTCACTTAATATGCTGCTTTCAAGCTTGTAAGCTTTGGACATCTTGATTGAAAACAGCTGGTTATAGACAGAGACCCAGCTCTCACAGTTTATAACCGTCTACAATAAATTTGGGTGTATTTGATGCACAAGTTTATGTCTGTCCTCTGTGCATGTTTATCGTAGCCTGCACAGTGCAGTTGGTCATAATGGGACTTCCAGTGAGCCATGCTGGACGGAGTTTGGACAGGACAAAGAGATGATCTTGAACAGGAAATGGCCATATTTACATCAGGTGAAGTTATTGATTTTCATGGACGCGTGGACAGAGCTTTTTGATCACACTGTGAACAACACACAATTGGATTGTGTTTATCAGCACATTCGCCGTATAAGCAAAAGATCCCTGGAAGAATCCCTGGAGCAGACACAAATCCCCTTTGGGTTGTGCAAGGTGTACACACTCTGACAACTCATTAATGCGGAGCTACCCACTGTGGTGACCCCTTGTGAATAAGAGCGCAGGCGAAAGTAGGTAGCTTACAGTTTTATCTTCTGTCTCCAGCTCCAGGCCGACTTTCTGTAAGTTGGATTCATACACCCTCCTCCTTTCCTAAAGCAGTAGAAGAAGAAAACGGCAATACACATGGACAAAATATTACCACAAAGCCAGTGTAGGGAATATTTGCATACTATTAGAAGTAATGATAAAATATGTCCTCATCTAGATAACAAGTGAAATAACAAAAGCCGAATAATTTAAGTATGTTGAGCCAAAAGCAAAATATAAGCAGAAAATAATACATTATAAAATAATAATGAGAGAAAGCGGCTCATATGTGCAACATTAAGAGGAAAATCATGGAAACATGGTAAGTAAAAAAGACACAGGTGCTACAAAACAGCTACAAAAGTGATATATAAACCATGGTGGACAAGGAAGTATCAGTTACCAGAAAGAACAGGTAGTGAAAATAAGCTAACAGTAACATGACAAAAGCTTTCACGGTATATGACACTTAGTTATTTTCTACAAGAGGATTTCTGATACATTAAACCTATCTGAATCACTGCAGAAAAAACTGACAAAAATTGAATAAATAAATCCGCCTTGTTAGAACTGAATTTTAGAGTCACGTTTAACAATGCATGCAGATAACACACAGGAACTGGCCTCCGGTTTACCCTTCCTCATACAGTGGAAAAAATTAGTGGTTTCCTGACCAGGCAGGAGGGTTAACTGTTGACTCACCGACTGAGGCCGTAAGCAAAACTGGGAGTCAGCTGTGGAGTGTTGACACTCACATGTAAAGCTAGCAGCTCAGTGTGAAACAATGAAAGCCTTTCAGCACTCAACAGGTGACAAAGCAGAGTTATTATATCTTTGAATTTTTAATTTCTTTTTATTTGTACATCATTAATTCAGTTTAGTTTCAGTTAGCCTGCACAGTGGGCCTGCTCTTTTCAATTTAGTTTTTAGTGCAGGAAATGTTTTAATATTTATGAATTTCAGTGTTAGCTTTGGTTTTACATTAAAAACATTATTGTATTTGACAGATGCAAGATATATGAAAAAGTGTTAAAAAAATAAATGTGACATCCCAGTCTCAATAACCCTATGAAGCAACACTGCCTCAGACTAGTTATGCTGACAAATTTCAACCACACGGACTAAAAAAATAAATGTAAAGATATTTCCTGCATATTTTTTTTTTGTTAAGATGTTTTGCAGGTAAATATTTATTTTGATTTCAGTTTTAGTTAACTATAATAATCCTGGAGACAAAACCAATTAAATTAAATACAGTTTTATTTACACCAAAATACAACAAAAGTTGCCTCAAAGCACTTTATATTGTAAGAAGTAGGAAGGAAGTGGGAAGGAAGAACTCCCTTTTAACAGGAAGAAACCTCCAGCAGAACCTGGGTCAGAGAGAGGCTGCCATTTAACTGGACTGGCTATCGGTGAGGGAAGAGAGACAGGCCACAGACAAAAACCACAAAATAAATAAATAAAACAGGCCACTAACCATATGGACTTACTTTAAAAACAAATTATTTTTATACAAAAAAAAAAAAGACTTGAGAATGGATTTACATGTCAAAGTCACCTTATTAGAAAATACCTTGACAGGATTATTAACAGCTGACAGCAAAAGTCTTCCTAGCTTTGTCTGTTTTGTGGTATTTATGGTATGCTGTGGAGTCACAGGAACCCACAGGATATCCTGTATGAGCCACCTCGGACTGTTAAAATCTAACAGTGGAAATAACGTCAACATTTAAACTGCGCTAAGATATATTGAGTGCAATTGTATGGGACTCTTTTCAGTTGTACATACAACTGTAACAGCATTATATACGCAAAACATGAAAAAAATAAGTTAGTCCAGTTAGTGATAACTGAAAAAAAATGTGATTGAAAATGTCTTACCTGTTTCCTTTGATCATCTTTATCGTCAATATAGGACAGAACAAAATCGATCCTGCGCACTCCATCACGGAAGAACACGGAGTCCTTACTGTATTTTTGCTTGTCAATCTAGAACGAGACAACACAAAGGAGGTGAGATTTTAAACACACATAAATAGACAGGGACTGATATTTTGCAGTCACCACAGCAGACCAGAAAGTCAAGCTTTGCATCTAGTAGCTAATGCAAAAAATGCAAAATACTGATAATTATCACTCAAAACACAAACAACATGCCAAATGGAGGGTAGCTTCTTTGATGTTTATTGTTTGTTGTCTGTTTTTAAGTCATACTGAACAAGACGATAAACCTGTTATATCATAGGGCGAAACTAAAACAGATATCAAAGATCAAAACTAGCCATACTGACTTAAGGCTCCAACATTGCTGCAATTTAATAATCTGTTTTTCTGTAATCAGCACTGACCTCCAAAGAAATTCCAAGTACGTGTATCAGCCCCACAGTGGCAGTTGCTTAGCAAGCTACAAAAACTGGACCGCAAAGGAGTGCTTAAGGAGAGGACCCATGACTGGTTGCTGCTTCAGCTGTTCAGAAAGCTAAAAATAACTATGTATAGTGTGTTTCTCTCTGCCACATTACAGCAGCAGTAGGACTACAGGCAATACACAGAACCATTAAGCAAAATAAAAACTGTAATATCCATTTCAGGCACATATTTGGCTAGTGTCTTTGCCCCGTGCCATCACGGCAACACTCTGGAGGAAGGGAGGAAAGGAAGTGCACTTTACCTTCATGGTCCACTCCCTTTACCGTTACGATGCAGCAGCAAACAGGCCAGCTGCCTGATAGAGCTAAACTGCTTTACTCCTGGGAGTAGAGTCCAGGCCAGCAAGCACTGCCTTTCTCACCCTCACTCCACTGATCCCCATCCAAACGGGAGCCAACCAGTCCACTCACCTCCCAGGACAATCCCTCACTTCTTGCTCAGTCATCCATAAAAGAAGAGGAGGGATACTGGGAGAGAAACACAGCACAGTCCTAGAGATGACATCAGCAGAGGGGTAGCATAGCTGCCGCCAGCTAGCTAATCTAATCAGAGCACAGCATCAGGAAAGGGGGGAGGTAATGTGACTGAACTGTATATCTGTCCCTCAAATTACATCATCTCAAGTTTTCTTGGTGCAAAAGTCAAACAGTTACATGAAGAAATCTTTTCTACAAAGGGTGATAAGGGGGAGATAAAGAAAACCAAAACTGGTAGCTACTGTGTAGCCTTGGGTCAACAGCCTCAGACAACTTGCACAATTCAGCTACAAAAATATACTTTAAATGCTTCAGCTCCACAGCTGTATCTACCACCCTGTCTGGCCACTGAACTACGTGTTCAACGTGTACAGCTTGTCGTTTCCAACACCGTCACAGTCTCTTATTCCAAATTATGCATACGTTCAAACTGCTGGTCTACACTGCCTCCCAGCCTGGACTGGAACGTGCTGACCAATGCAGGGTGGTACTTTCTGTAACTGGGATGTTGCTACAGAAACTCTCTAATTTACAGTAATTACAGATCAGCCATATGGAATCGGCGCATCAGCTGGGACGTGCCCCTGCTCAGAGCCACAGACTTCTATACATTTATGAACTAACCCCTAACTACTGGGCGTATCGACGTGTCCCTTTTATCTTAATGGTGAAGGGTAAATGTAGAATATGGTGTAACACAAGAAGTCTTCCAATTTCAGGGGGTAGAAAAGTAAGTGGAAATTTTCAACTTACTTTCAAGGTACTATTTTTTTTGTGGAGGGATAATTTTAACCATGAATTAGTTACTTAATTAGTTTGGAATACACAGGAGTTGCTGAACACACTTTAGTTGATATTGAAACGTAATTGTGTTATTTTTACTTTTTATTTCTTTATTAAGTTATTTGAAACATTAAGAGGAAGTAGGAGACCAGCAGAGAATGTTACTCCTATGCTGTCCAAACCAAAGTATGTTTTAGGTTATGGTGTATATCAACTTCAGTGATGACTCATCTGACAAAGAACACGCCCCCGTCTATCCTCAGTCTGTGTTTTTAATCCACCTTCTCTAATGCACTTTGATTTTAGTACCACTCAATCTAACATCCAGGCGGTGTATTAGCTATATTGTTTAAAGTACTTTAGGTGCCCCTTTTTTCACAGGAGAATGTAGATGGTGACTGCTGTATCACTGCAATGGCTTCTCTGCTTGCAATAAAGCATCGCAATCTGCATGTTTGTTCTGAAACGTGCACTTTTGTGCAGAGCTAGATGTCCAGCTGGATCTCCAGATTTGCAGAAAATTACATCTGGTTTAGCGGCATAATACAAGTATGCACATAAACCAAACCTCTTGAAGAGTTACATGTAGTTTAAACCGTGTTGTCTGCAGTCAAACAAGATTTCTATCCCTGTAATGACTACAGAGCCAGTTTATACATGTGCTGCCTTTAAAACTCCTTGATGTGACCTTATGCTCAGCTAAGTTGTAGTCCTAGAATGTAATGTTCTTTTTTACCCTGTAGATTGGCTGCTCTGAATAAAAGGTCACACTTTTCATTAACATGGGTTGCACAGTGTTTAAACAAGGCCATATTGAAGAGGATTCAAAGGCAGAAGCCTTCAGTACAGTATATGGTTAGCCACACCACAGTGCAGTCCTGTCATGAGCAAAGGGTAGGGCCATGATTACAGCATATACAGTTCTGTACCCCACACACACACACACACACACACACACACACACACACACACACACACACACACACACACACACACACACACACACACACAAAAGAGTTAGGCAGGTGGAAATCTGCATGTGCAGCTTCTATTATGCTGTGGCACATGGTTGGGTTGTTGCTCTCTTAGTGAGGCCAACAATAATCACAGGTGAGAACAAAGCAAGAGAAAAGGCCTTTTTCACCTTTAATGAACTCTCACGATACATCAACACGCACAACAGCATGTTTCCATTTCTCGCAGCAGGCAAAACAAAACATGCCTTCAAAAAGCCAACATCAGCTCTCTACCAAGAAATGCTTATTGATTTCTCCGATGTCCAGGTTTAATAGCCTGAATGTCCAATACTGCTAGAGAAACTCGACCATGAGCATACACTCTGAGCAGCAGGTAGGAGATAATGGGTGGCTGGTAGTCACACATATAGCGTACATTTCTGCATCATAACACAAGCTTGTTTTACCATGCCATACCCTGGAACGAAACTTCAGGAATAGGGCCCGTTTTCTCGAAAACTGTGGAGGAACCGAGTGCACAGTGAGAGAAAGCCTGACAAAACGATTCAAAACAAAATTCAACAGCATACCGCTAAAACAGAAGCGGCACCCTTTTAGAGGGGAACAGGCACTTCACGCTTACATTACATCTACATACATTTACAGATTATGTCCAAAAACACTTCATACATGAAGATTCAGGCACAATCACAGTCAGTTAGATGTTTGAGGCTCAGAGATATGAGACACGACAGAGACATGAAGACACAGACACAAGCAACAGCGACCTGTGCCCCCGACTGGTGTCTTACCCCAGTTAAAGCATTGATTTGCTCTATGGTCTGAGGCGCAAACTGTGGACTGTCGCTGTGGTCAGAGGGAGCCAGCGAGGCCAGGCTGTTGTTGAGAGACTCACAGCTCTCTACACGCACATCGGGCGTTAAAGCAAACTTTAATTAGAGTATGAAAGAGGAGAATACATGAGTATTAGAGTTATACCTAACTCTCTTCTGCCATTTGTATGTTGTGAAACAACAGCATGAATGGACTGAAAAGATGGAAGTAAACTCAGTACAGTTATCTCTAGTATTATACACGCAAAATAAACTGCTTTGGTGGGTAGGTAAAAAAAAAAAGAAGTGGATAAAGAGCAGGAAGGAAATCTTGATTAATCTTTGTAATTATACACAATATGCTTCCTGCAACCACGATTATAGGCAGGGAGCTGAATGTGAAGCTTGGACCTTCTGCTCCATAAATCTGCCTGCAAAAGGCTTTTTTTCCATAACTTTAAATAGCAGGTACTGCAAAACAACTAAAGCACCTACAATCATAAAAATGCAAAAAAATAAGGTACCAATAATAACAATAAAAAATCCTACTTAGAATTGTTGTGAAAAGACTGTCAGTGATGGAGTTCTTGCTTTGTAGAATTGTCTGTGTGACTAAGGGCATGCTGTGAGTTTGGTTTTTACCTCCGATCGTCCCTGCTCCGGTGAACCTGTGCTGGATGATGCATGATGGTGATAGCCATTTACATCATCTGCAAGACAAAAAGATAAAACACAAAATTAAAAACACAGTTAGCAGTTAAGAGACGGCTCTCTTACCAGTGTAAAAGAATAATAAGAATCAACAAAAAAGAGTTATCTCAGACAGCCAGGATAATGCAGAAACAACTGCCTGAATAATGACTTTGGCCCATGTTGTGGTCTATATGTTTACAGCATTTTGTGGTCTTGTGGGGCAAACAGGGTGACTTAACAGTGAACGACGCTACTGAGATGAATATGCACCCATTTCAGAAGTGACTGCAGGAAACATGCCCGAAACGTCTGGAAAGCCCCCCTACAAGTCTTTTTTTTTTTTTTTTAAATGAACGTTGGCTACACAATAAAACTGAAACTGAGTTGTACTTTACCTACTGCTCACTGCTTGGCATGTAATTACAACTTTCCAGATCATTCTGAGAAAAGAGTTACATAAACAAATGGAAAGACAGATGAAAAAGCAAGACAAACATGGAGCCCTGCTTGCACCACTACAGCTAAAAAAATATAAAGCGAAAGGTCTCGGGCTCTGTGTCTGTGTTTTAAAATAGAAAATGTTCTAATTGATAGTTTCTCTCTCTCTCCGGTTATATTTAGTCTGGGTTCAGCACAGGAAGAGTGTCTACACAGACCGTTGTCTACATTATTAAACGCCAAGTTAACAAAGTAAAACTTGGTGGTGCAAAACTGAAATTACAAACATTTATTATAAAAGACACACTTCAAAAGTGAAATACAAACTCATTTCTCAGCTTCTGAACAACAGCTTTAAAGCCTTTCAGCTTCTCACAAAGAGAGAAGATAGCAAGTGACTTTCATTTGGATAGATTTCTTTTGCAACATATGACAACGCCTCTCAAACAGCTGAGGATATTCTTTGCACAGTTGGGCGCAAGAATGTGTGCAATATTAGCCAGTTCATTCATGCCAAGAGTCGTTTCCCACTAAATATCCTCTACAGTTGAGGCTTTGTTCAAGTGTGAGCAGCTGATCAGTGGAAATGCCACAAGGCTGCTTCCCTCCCTCTTTCTCGCTCTGTTAGCCGCACAACCATCAGAATCAGAATCAGAAACTTTATTGTCATTGTCATGAGAACAATGAAATTATGAGCCCATGAGCCATAAAGGCTCATGGGGTCAAAAACTGTATACGTTGATTATTTACACGAAAGCTACTTTGCAACACAGCGCATGCTGACAATAAATGGCAAATGAACTGCAACATCGGCGACAAATATGGTCAGGCAACAACTCCCGCCAAATCAATTTTACACCAAGCCCAAGTGTCACAACAAAAAGTCAAAACTGTAAACAACTTTCATTTGACTGATCTAGCTTCTTAGAACTGGTATAGCTGAACTCAGGTGGAGGCCATATTTTAAAGCTGTTTTTCTAGACTAAATGAACAGTTTTAGACTCAACTCAAACTGCTACATTTTGCCCATAGTGAAAGTAGATGAGTTTGTTTGGTTTCCTCACACGCACAGGAAACCAGTAGTCACCTGCCATGTTGCAGAGGGGTTGGTTTCAGATGCACACATACACCTACTTTACAAAACGTAGCTCACATCTTAAGGCAATGCTGCTACAAAGCAGTAACGCATGTTCGTGTGAAACCCACAATCATGAACAGCTCTGTGATTTTTACGTACAAACTATAAAAGACACAATCTGTACTTCTATATTGTAATAACCAAGTCATCTGTGACTACTGTGAGATATGTTTTGCTTCTGTTACAACGTTATCTCAACAAACCATAAGCACACAACACCAAACTGACAGAGGATGGCCCTGTGGTTATCACTTTCATTTCAGACTGTTTGAATGACACACTTCATTTTAATATTGTTGATAAGGTTTTCTGCATTCAGGATGATTCACCTTTTAATCATCAACACACATTTTCTTTAAAATATATCCCTAAATGGCAAAAAATTTAAGTAAATAAAATCCGTGTCCGGCCACTGGTTTAAAATTTACATAGGCGGGGAACAGAGATGGATTTGGGGGTTGTTGCTGGTGGATAACGTGGTTGTCTGTAAGTGACACAGTATTTCCAGTAAGCAGGCCAGCTGCCAGAGCCCAGCTGCACATAAGTCACTGTGACTTCCATTAAGAGAAAGGCAGACTGTGAGCTGGCTGGAGCCTTAAAGGGGAAATAACCAGGGTGGAAACGCTTTACAACAGTGAAGCAACGGCTACATAATTAAGTTTTAATATACCCTCTGTATAACTGACGGTGAGAAAGCTAACCAAAGAACAATTGTATTTGTCAGCTGACTTAAAGGTTACTTAAAAATGCTGGAAAAACCCATTCTGGAAAGTTTCATTTATATTGTTAAAATATTAAAGGTCTCATATTATAGCTGTAGTTCAATTTTAGCAAGCTTGTGAAAGTCTGGCGTACAGACTTGAGAATACTTAGCTCACTCCAGTAACTTCTCGGCAGGCTGAAAATCTCTCAGCTACATTTTAAACGTTTTTTTACATGGCCGACCAGCGCTGGCTCTCAGCTACTTACCGCTGAAAGAGTCTGTCGGGCTCATCTCAATTAAGCTGTCTTCTCCCGTTTTCCCCGTTAATCTGTGCATCTTGAGACACTCGCGAAGCCAAGCCGTTCTAATCCGCTCTGGTCTGGACTAATATATTCCGAGCCAGGCGTGTTATGTCTCGCCCGAACCGCTCCGCTTCACAGTCGATCCCCCTTCGGGAAGCCAAACGGCTGACTCACTCGCCAGGATGCCCTCCTTCACCCACTGACCGCTCACTGGCGCATCACCACAGCCTCAAGGGAGGCCCATGAGGGAAGTGCCTCCACGCTACTAGCCAATAGTCTTCGCCCGACGGTGAACAGACACTGCACCCAAGTGTCCACGTGCTATGTACACTGAACTAATTCAAGAAGATAGTCCAGGTGACAATATTACGCTTACCGTAGATAAAACACAAAAACAAAGAAACAAACTAATGGCTGTGAAGGTTCTCAGTCATCCAGGTCATCGTAGTCAAACTAATGGTAATTTAACACATTTACATTCAGTTTTTGTGTTAATAGCCTGAATCTTTCCATTGTTCTTGGTAGATAGTGTTAGATTGAATTGTATGTATTTGTTAAACGTATCTCTATGTATTTAACCTGAACTTTGCGCAATATGACCTTAACTGGTTTCTTTGTATTTTTCTAATAAAATCATTTGCACTTGTTTGTTTGTTCATGCTATTTCCCCCCAAACATGGGACCCATGTCAAAATTGCTAAAAGTTGTTGGTAAATTTAATTTTTCCAGGACTGAGCAGCAAAAGCGTATAACTCTGTGGAAGCACCTATTTTGACTGTATGGAAAAATAGTTACATAATAGTATTAACCTGGTTGTTTTATTAGATATATTATGTAATTCAGTTCAGTTTTATTTATATAGTGCCAAGTCACACGGAGAGTTACCTACAGGCACTTTATGCTGCAAGGTAGATCAACAATCATCAATCATAGAAACCCCTGTGATCAACCATTTTAGCGGCAATAGGAAGTAAAAAACTCCCATTTAAGGGGAAGAAACATCCAGCAAAATCAGGCTCAGGGAGGGGCAGCCAAATAAGGGAGGAGTCACCTGATCCAGCCCTAACTATAAGCTTCCTTAAAATGCAAAGTTTTAAGTCTGATCTTAAAAGTAGAAATGGTTTCTGTTCCCTAAATACAAACTGGGAGCTGTTTCCACAGAAGAGAGACCTAAAAGCTGAAGGCTCTGACTCCCATTCTATTTTTAAATATTCTAGGAACCACATGTAAACCAGCAATCTGAGAGCAAAGTGCTCTATTGTGGTGGTATGGTACAAGGAGGTTCTTAAGATAAGATGGGACCCAATTTTTCAAGACCTTGTATGTATATGCAGTGCAGAATTATGTTTATGTTTCTCAAAGTCTCTAAAATGTGTATCAACTATTAAAAGCCAGTCAGTAATTAAAATTTACAAGGAAATGTTTATCTGGAGAAGTCTGTGCTTGTTTTCTTTTATACACTGTTTCTATGTTTATATGATATGTACGATTCTTTGATGCATTTTAAATTTTTGGAAGTTTCCATACTATGCTGGTCGCTTTCTCAGCTTTTATAATAAACAGATGATTAAAAAAACAACAACAAATAGCTGAGACATTTTACTTTTTCATAGAAAAATATGATCTCTTTTTAAATTTGAGCCAGCTACAAGTCTCAAAAAGTTAAGTTGTACCAGGAGCAATGTTTCCTCTAATTTTTCATGTGTCTGAGCAAGCACACAAACTCCCTGAGCGATCCCTGGGACCACTGTGAGCGACATCAGACGTGTGCACTGTGGTGATGCCAGCATCGAATCCATCCAAGTTACATGGTTTATTAAAATCAAATCAAATGACAGCATTTACATTTATGTTAGACTACCTTTAATTAACTACTTTAGCCCACTTACAATGAAAATGTAAAAAAAAAATCTAGTCATTGACATGTTAAGACTATTGGAAGTAAAAATAACTTGAACCCCAATTTCGAAAACACAACTTTCTTTTTTTTTCTTTTTATAAAGCTCTGACTTGTATCATGAGTATGAGTCTGTGGTCTGGGAGAGAGTCATGTAACTCTCTGTCTGCAAAATACAGTATATAATGACCAATGTTGGGCAATTAATTATATAGTTACTTCTTCAAAAAAAGTAACTGAGTTTAGCAAACAACGTTTTTTGCAGCTATTTTTTAAATGCAGCCAAGGCGTTTTTAACTAAACATCTCAAACTATTTACTGTTCTGCATCAAATTTGATGCCACACAAATTTGTGCTACTCCAACAAATAATTTCTGTCCACTATGAGATAAAGGAGAAAAACAGCCTGATACCTGCAGGCCTGACAACAGGAGATGTATCACTCCTGTAACACCTGTAACATTCAGCAGTCGCCTCATTGTTCTGACACACACAACAAAACTACACTACACACTAACTACACAAGATTTGCGCTAAATGTCTCAAATCTCTCACATCTCAAAACACTGCCGTCACTCCTAAAACTTCCCCCGTTTCTTAACAACTAGATGCCAGGTTGCCATATCATTTTTTGATTGGTCGGCATGGTACTTTTTTGGACGAATAGGAAAGGGGCAGCGGGGGAGAGGGGGCGGGGTTTTTTTTTTTTGCTCACAGGCGGAGAATGCTTTCAAGCTTTTTTTCATATAAAACGCAGTTTTTACCGTTTCTTCCCGCAGTAAATATAAACAACGATAGTATTAAGGAAGAAAACCAAACATTGCATTTCTTTTTATCACAACTCTGGTGTTATGTGGCCTATCAACACAATTTAAAAACTGTTATAAAGTCCACACTTTTCCCATCAATTTTTCGTCTGTCCTGCTCACATCTCCAATGGTTGTACACGTTGGCTTCACTCCACATCAGCCACACCGCTTTGCTAGCTAAAACACCAGTGTCGGCACATAAGGACGCTGTCATAGCCTGTCAACTACGTTGATTGGCTGCGTATATACGAATGTGAATCGCATAATGAATTAATTAAATACACCATTAAATAATTAATTAAATGTGGCAATAATTAATTAATTACATGTGTCATAACTATTTATTTAATTAATTAATTCCAATTTTAATTAATTATTGCCACATTTAATTAATTATTTAATGGTGTATTTAATTAATTCATTATGGCAGTCCTGGCGTTCCATAGACAACAGGTCAGTAACATGAATATGCATAGATAAGAGGACATTAGAGAGGCAGAGATTTTCAGAAGTGAGGATGGACAGAGAATCACCAGTCTGCAAAAATCTACATTTACAACATTACTGTTCCTCAACATAAAAATTGCAAAGAGATGGACACTTTTTACAGACTAAAGATGAGATGAAACATCTGACTTGCATTCAGTGGCTGCATCTCTGACCCATTATACATAGAACTGGAACTTTATAGATCGGAAAAGGCACCACAGGCGCTGAAAGATATTTACAGAGTGTTGTCTAAAGAAGAGGGAATGCTACACAGCGGTAAACATGGCTCTGTCCCAACTTGTCTCCTAATCATTGGTTCACTTATTCACACACTGAAACCAATGAAAAAGCTAAAAATAAAAGAAGAAGAAGCCATAGCAACAACCCAGCCCTTGTGATAAGATCTGTCAATTCACAATGAAAATGCTGCTGCTGCTTTAAACCAAAACAGAGGTCACATGGTCACAAGGATTTTGTTTCCTTTTTTAGTCAGTGATGTCTTGTAAAACTTCATTTGTGTAATTTGTTTAGCAAAATGTCCAGGGTTAACTTTGGGAAGGCACTGTCTCTTTCTCACACAAACACTCATGTGAACAGACACAACACATTTCCCAGTATGTGTAGGATCCCACAAGCTACTCTGTCTTTCACATAAGAGGGTGTTCAGGTAGTTAAATGGGTACACGGTGACCCCATTTTATCACCTCATGGCACATGAGGTGATAAAATGATAAACGACCAGCTTCGTCAATGATGAATGCCGATGCTTCACTGGCTGATGAGCTGAACACGTTTTATGCTCGCTTCGACGCCGCAGCAATTAAAACAACAAACGGCTGCGCGCGCTCGGAGTGCACCAGTGAAGAAAATGCATTCATCATCACAGAGCATGCCGTGAGGAACACCTTCAGGAGGGTGAACACCAGGAAGGCAGCAGGACCAGATGCAATCCCTGGCCGGGTCCTTAGAGCCTGCGCTGATCAACTAGCACCAGTGTTCACGGAGATCTTCAACCTCTCCCTGGCCCAAGCAGTGGTTCCCACGTGCTTCAAACAGTCTATCATTGTCTCTGTTCCAAAGAAACAACAGCCCTCTTGCCACAATGACCACCGTCCAGTAGCACTGACTTCAATTGTGATGAAGTGTTTTGAAAGACTGATGAGAGATCACATCACTTCTTCACTTCCTGCCACCATCGACTCACTTCAGTTTGCTTACCGGACTAATCGTTCCACAGACGATGCCATATCTCACCTGCTCCACACATCCCTGAGTCACCTGGACACTGGCAGAGGGAATTATGTTAGGATGCTGTTCGTGGACTACAGTTCAGCATTCAACACAATAATTCCCTCTAAGCTTTTCACCAAGTTGACGGATCTAGGACTCAGCTCATCACTGTGTCAGTGGATCCTCAACTTCCTCACAGACAGACCCCAATCAGTGAGGGTGGGAAAACAAGTCTCCCCCTCCATCTCACTCAGCACTGGAGCGCCTCAGGGCTGTGTTTTAAGCCCCCTGCTGTACTCACTGTACACTTATGACTGTGTAGCCACATCAGACACCACCTCCATTGTCAAGTTTGCTGACGACACTGCTGTTGTGGGCCTGATCTCCGACAACATCGAGACGGCCTACCTGGAGGAGATTAGGAACCTGGAGAACTGGTGCCAGGAGAATAACCTCCTCCTAAACATCGGCAAGACTAAGGAGCTGATCGTGGACTTCACTACAAAGCAGGCGAGGAATTACAAACCCCTCATCATCAGTGGCACGCCAGTGGAGAGAGTGGACAGTTTCCGATACCTGGGTGTCCACATCACTCAGGACCTGTCATGGTCCTGTCACATCAACACCCTGGTTGAGAAAGCCCGTCAACGTCTCTTCTTCCTCAGAAGACTTAGAGACTTCCATCTGCCACTGAAGGTGCTCAAGAACTTCTACTCCTGCACCATCGAGAGCATCCTGACGGCAAACATCTGCACCTGGTTTGGGAACAGCACCAAGCAGGACAGACGAGATCTGCAAAGGGTGGTGCGCTCAGCCGAACGCATCATTCAATCAGAGCTCCCTGACCTGCTGTCCATCTACACCAAGCGGTGCAAGTCCAAAGCTAGGAAGGTTATGATGGACCTCTCCCATCCCAACAATGGACTCTTCTCACTGTTGAGGTCTGGGAAGCGCTTCCGCTCCCTTAAGGCCAAAGCAGAGAGAATGAGGAGGAGCTTCTTCCACCAGGCTATTCAGGCCCTGAACCAGGTGTAGGACTGGACTCTCCCACACACATCACATCACCACACACACCACCACACATTTCCTATAATTTATAATCTTTATAATCTCTTTCTGCTGTTTGCACATTTTTTACTGTAAATTCCTAAGTTAATTTGTAAATTTTGTAGTAACCTGTAAATTGTAAATACTGTAAAACCTTTTTTCTGTCATTTAATGGTCGGGCATTGTACAGCTACAAGCATTTCACCCCCATGTCATACTGTGTATGGTTGTGTGTGTGTGACAAATAAAATTTGAATTTGATTATATATATATATATGTATGAAATATAAGACTTTCACTTCTTTGTTGAGCAGACATTTCCTGGAACTAATCCCCTCAGCAGTGGATGTTTGTATATATTTGCTTAGATTTGTTTAGAGCAGGACTTTGTTTGGCACGTCTTTTCCTCTCTGGCGTGGAGTACAGGAAAGAGACTATCTGCAGCATTTTCACTCCACCTCCTATCCACCCCAGCCAGTCTTCTTACACTGGGGTCAAATTTAGTAGCAGTGCCCCCACCCCCTCCATCACCCTTGAAGTGGTTCTACAATCCTGTGTGGGTGTAATTATGATGTCCTCCTCTTAGGGGTGTGGTGGAGTACAGAAATACAGCAGCTTATTTTCGCAACCACTTTTTCTCCGCCCTCATATCGCCTATCTTCCTTGAGATGTGGGTTTTCCTGGGTGAGCGTTGCCTTTCCAGGATTCCAAGACTAATGATGAAAATCCTCCTTAATAACAAGGCACGGAGGACCACCCATTTGACATGTTACTTTGCCTTTTCTTTAGTTAAAGTTTAAGAAGAGGGCCACAGAAATAGATCCAGACTGCGCAGCTGGAATCATATCCCCATCATCTCACAAAATCATTAAAACAGAATGAAAACATAGCTCAATAAAGTATAGCTGTAATGACACCAGGCAGGTTTAAATACATTGAGGTGACACAGAATCTAATTGTAGTATCAGATACATACATTAGTCAAATTATGATAGGCCAAATGTTTAGTCATTCAATTTTATTGTATGCTTAGTCATGGCTATCCTGTTGATTTAATCTCATACTGGCTTTAATAAGGTTTTTATGTGACATGACCCTCCATACGTGACAAATATAAAATAGTGTGTACATAAATTGTTGATAGAGACTTAAAATGATTTCAGTAGGTGATTGTGCTGTAAAAACGTGTCTCTGCAAGAACAACAGTAAAGGAAGTGCTCATCAAAATAGTTGTTGTGTGTGTGTGTGTGTTTGTGTCTAGCTTTCTTTGTGAGGACAGAAATCTGCATTCTACTATCCTTGTGAGAACCAACAGCCATGTGTGTGTGTGTATCTGTGACTGTGTGTCTGTATATTGGAGGGGGATTGGGTGGATTATTGTGTTTTTAAATCAACAGAACCCTAAAACCAGCTTTATTTCAGTTCTAAGTGATGCAGACCACATGATTGATATTGACCCCTGTTGTTGCCCATTTATGAATAAAAGGTCTATCATTTTTAAGGTAAAATTTTGAAAAAAATAATCATAATCATAATAAAAAACATGTTAATCTTGAACAATTATGTTTACTATCTAATAAAACATCACAGGTGAACAGGTTTGCGTCCACCTATATAACTGTATCAGCCGCACTGAACAAAGAGCCAGTTTGTGCCAGCTTATCTGAGATTTGATAAGAGGAATCACCCTTTTATTTTGTCTCTGATTGCACCACATCAGCAGTCATACAGGATGACTCATTTCTTTGCGAGCAGACCATTCAGTTTGTGTTTTTTAACTGATGGCGTGTCTCATTCTCATCGTTAAACTCACCGTCAGACTCTGACAGGGCTTAGATTGCTCACCTGGTTGAGCAGGTGAGCCATGAACTGAAGGTAAGAGCTCTTACTGAAGGGGGCTGGGTTTCAGTCTACCCCAGACCATTTCCTTTGTGTCATTCCACCTTTCTCTCTACTGTCTGCACTGCCCCATCCAATAATGGTGAAAGGACTCTATTCTGGAAACTCTTTCTTTGTGATTTTCCAAATCTTCTTTCTGAACTAAAATCTCTGAGGTTCTTTGAGCAGAGACTCTTTTTTACAATCTTGATTGGTAAGGAGCCACAAAACAATTTTATTTGTTATGTCTGATGCCTGATTTACAGCTAGGATAGAGTGTGAGAAGATAGATAATGGTTGCTGTAAAACAGAGGGTAACGTGCAGGAATGCTGGAGCAAATACGTGCAGGTACTTTAAATATAACAATGTTGGAATCTTGTGCAGGAATAGCAAGTACATTGAGGTGAAACACAGTAATTAGAGGTGTGAAGTCAATGAAAATGTGCTATTTGATATATTCTTCACAGAACGTGAGCCAAAGGCAAGGAATCTGAGATTGAAAAATCACTTTTTTTCATAAACATTGAAAATAGGTCCCACACAATGGTAGTAAGTAAGCCAGAAATCTAAAATCAAGTTCACTACATAATATAACCAAATCAATACAGAAATCAGAAACCACACAAATACAGTGCTTTATTGAAGAATTTTTGAAGTGGTCTTGTGCAGTCGTTCTTCAGTCTTCCTAAAGATTTTTTTCTTTGGACATTGGTTGTATTCACACACATTTGCAGTTCACTCCTTTAACCTGATCATTTTTAGAGGAGTGCCTATTGTTTGTTCATTTGTTAAGTTACAGAAGAACTAGACCTAAAACAAAAGCTATCAGCAAACAAACAGTATCCGAAAGTCATGCTCTCAATAACCAGGACAAAAATCCAGCCAACACCCTACACGGGACCTGGAATGTGGATCTGGCCCTCTGGTTGGTCCATTTATTGTTCCCTGAAGCTTCATTACAGATGCTCTCAATGGCTGTTAAGAAGTCATTCTTAAGGAAAGCAAATATGGAGTAAAGGCAGAGATATGCCAAATTACATAAATTAAACTGGACTGAAAAGAAGTGCTAACAGATCTTATGGACTCATGAATCCAAATTTGAAAGTTTTAGTTCAAGTCATCATTAATATGTCAGGAGAGAGTTACAATGGTGAGTGCCTACAGCTATCTATAAAACACAGTGGAAGTCTGGGACTCCATTTCAGCCAGCTGTGTTGGGGATCCTGTCAAAATTTATGGAATTGTAAATTTAGAAAAGTACAATCGTATTTTGATTCACCATGTTGTACCATCTGGGATGTTTCTGACTGACAATGGTTTAATTTTACAGCATCATAATGATCCCAATGCAGTAAAAGCATGCCTGGACAGAAAAACACAGAGCAGCCTCCCTAGACCTCAACACCACTGAAGCAGTGTGGGATCACAGAGGAAGGAACAAAAGGTTCCCAGTATCCAAAAAGAGCTTTGAACACGTTTCAAGAAGCCCAGAGAACTATTCCCGAAGACTACTTAAAGAAACAATAATAAAGCTGCCTAACAGAGTTCAGGCTGTGTTGAAGAATAAAGGTTGTCGCACCAAAGCTTGTTACAATTGTATAAACTGTTTATGCCTTATACATGCTGTAATTACCCAGTTATATTTGCACATTTCAATAAATGGTTACACACATTTCTTGTTTTTCCTCCCAAAATAAAATGAAATAAAATGTGCCTCAAGTCTTTTGCACAGGACTGTATATCCAGAGAATCTCAAACCCCCAGCACAATGAAAAACACCAGAACATTGACTATACTAATCATTGAAGCCTTTTAGTACTACCTGTAAAGATGACAGGTTGTTGTAAATAGGTGGAATAGATTCAATTATATCCAGCAAACAAAACAAGATGCCCATTACAATGTGCCGCTTAACACATGTGCATAGATATAATGATCTCATTCTAAACAGGGAACTTAACTATATTTGTCCTAATATTTAGAATGAATGTGCTTCCCCCTATTGTTTTATTTTTCCGTATTGCCTTTTTAGTAAATGTTAGCGAACCTGCTTAGTCCTTCCATTATAGACTCCAAAATGTTTTTTTAAATTTTGTAAGATTTTTATTTATTTATTTATTTTGTAAATGTCACAGTCAGTGCTGACAATGGTGTGTAGGACGATTTAGTCACAGCCAAGTCAGGGGGTTTAACAGGCGGTTTCAGCCAGTGTGTTTGCTTCCATCTAGCGGTGGATAAATGGTACTTTGCTCATAGGAGAGAAGGAGGAGGCATAACAAAAAAAAGAAGAAGAAGGAAAGCCATTCCATCGTATCTGTCAAGTGAAAAGGAGGTAGTTCAACTGGCTGGCTGTATGTTCTTTGTCTCTGGGGTTATTCTGTATCACACTGTGTTTTTTCCTGTCTTGTTTTTTGTTGGATTTCCCCCTGGACTGAGTGATCACAGAAGAAGGTGGAGGCTGTAAAGATAGATGGCGTGACATCAGCAACAGGTAGAGTCGGTTTTTATACATACCTCTGCTGGTGAAACAACGTCGCAGTTCATCTTAGATGCAATCCGGAAGTTGCCTACTGCTTGTTGAAGAGACATCATATCATTTTATAGCTGGAGAAATCGCTGAGCTGAGGCTTTGGTGTCACTGAATGGTGATCGAAGCTTTATTGTAACCGGAAAGTCACTGCTTCATTCAGTACCGACTCATCATGCCTCTCCACAACAGACAGGTAGGTGATCCGATTCATGAATAATAATGATGGTTCTGTTTTTTTTTTTTTTATCGTTACGTAGTGAAGATGCTCTGAGGCCGCCTCACACTTTAACAGAATTTATGTTATCAGCGGCCCTGCTGTTTATCATGACTGCACATAGCTTCATCAAGCAGTCATTACATCAAACCCACTACAGATTCACTTAAATCAAGTTAGTCAGATGAGGTCAGAACATATTCACGCTTTAATCTGCCCTGCGTATGAATCAGGATGTTCAGGTGCTACTGCCTCTGCCATGACTTCACTGTTTGTGGATGTACGTGTGTCAGTGAGAGAATCCCCTGAGGACTTAAAGAAAGCATGGATTTGGACTGACTGCTAGACTATATGAGCACGCCATGTTTTTCATTCAGGTTAGATTAGCTCTCTGTGCTTTGCTTTCTCAGCGCAGTGGCATTCATTGTCACGCCCCCGTGTTATCGTTAGACAGGATTCTTTTGGAGGTGATAACCTTCCTGCTTACTTTCACAAGCACAGTATCACAAAACAGTGGCCTCCTGAAACTCATCTGTTGTGACAAAAGTCTTTACCACATACTTTTCATGCCATTTTTAAAACCACGACTTAATGTATTTACATCAGCATGGGTGATTTCATAATGTAACATTGTTCATTGTTTTTGATGCTTCAGTCCAGTATTGAGATGCTGGAGCTGCTGGGAGTGGTAAAAGAAAATGGCAATGAACAGCAATCATTTCCGCCTGTGGTAAGCCATTGTCCACAGTTATAGTTTAATATAATTATAATTCCAGTCCTGGCCATGTTAATGCATATATTAGAGCATATAATGTCTGATTTTGGCGTATTGTTTTTTGTCACTCAGCACACTCCACTCTCTTATGACTACGTCCTGGTTGCCAAAACGATTAATAACCAGGAGAGAGAGTCTTTCAAGAAGCAAACTGAGTACATCGAAGAGCTAAAAAAAAAGAACTTCAAAGTCACGGTGAGTGTTTAATAGTACACTTAACATTTCTGCTATAAAATATACATTTCATCTATACAGTCATTCATCTTAATTTCCTTCTGTTAGAAAATCATAGATGATAATCACGTCTTCTATGGGATTCAAGCGCCCAAGGAAATCTTTGAGAAGTACAGGTATCTGCTCAAGGTGTCCGATGCCTGCAACTGGAGCTCAGATCAGAGCGCAGTGTCTCTCAGTACGAGGTAAACAAGGCCACTGAAACTATTTTTGGCATTTTAAACATTCCTTGCTGCTGTTTTCTGACACTTAAAGCATCCCAGTGTTTATTTGCACTGTGTTGTGTTATCATTACAAAGGACTTGTTCTCAAGCAATTTATTTCCAAATTTTTCTAACCATGTGGTATTTAGATTAGGTCTTCGCCTTTGTGTTTTTATGAAAGTGGAATGCCTAGTTGTCTCTTTAAAATGCATTTTTTAAAGAATCAATAAAGATGCACTAATCTAATGACATTTGTACTTTATGATCAGCTGCATGAGTGATTCTTGTCCTTGTTTCAGGATACGGATTGTCCACTTCATCTTAGGTCACACCAGAATTCATTCAGGAGGTGAGACAGAATTATTTACAACCCCGATCCTTTGCATTTAACCAGACCCTGAATATTTTTAT
This sequence comes from Maylandia zebra, assembly GCF_041146795.1. Lineage (NCBI taxonomy): Eukaryota > Metazoa > Chordata > Actinopteri > Cichliformes > Cichlidae > Maylandia > Maylandia zebra. Next base: position 15,746,481 of record NC_135173.1, on the reverse strand, counting down.
TATTATTCTCTTTACCTTTTAATCTGCACAGAAAATCTACGGGAGCTCATAAAGATGAAGGTTTTTGAGACCAAGTTCTGTCTACATGAGGTGAAATGTTTTGTTTGTTTGTTTTTAATTCTGGGTTTTAAGTCTTATCCTTGTATATGAAGTACTATGACAAAAGTGACATGATCAGTATAGACATGGGAAGAATGAGGGCTGCTGATTGCTTTACAGTATAAAAAAGAAAGAAAAGAAATGGTCTTCTTCCTCTTCAGAAATCACATCCATGGAGAGTGATAATGATAGCCAAGAATAAAAGCAGTCACCGTAGGAGTAACAATGATAAGAAGTCAGATAAGAATGATCACATAAATCAGTATTTGCCATTGTTTCTCTATGTGGGTCCACACATTCCTACGCTTAAGATAGTGACACTAAAAACTGTTAAACCATTGCCTTTCACATGGCTGCTTAGGTGTTGAGGTTTTCTCAAAAGCTTAATGAACTGAAACTTGGCAATGGCCTCTCAAAACAGAATAGTGGTGCCAAAAAAAAAAGTATTTGTTCGCAGAGACACTGCGAGTCATGTTAATGCTGTGAGTCATCTAATACCGAGAATAATTGGGTATGTGCGTGTACATGATTGCTGATGAATACTACATGTTACTGTGTAAGCACGGACATGAGCCACAGTCTGTTGTGTCGCCTTTACAAGCACATGTATGTTAGATAAAGTATCTTACAGTTTCAGCTTTGAACTTGTAAGGTCGAGTTGGTTTTAGAAGCCCTTAATTGTTGAAATCTGTTTTTTAAAAAGCCAGCAGATTACATATTCACACAAGAAAGCTTCTGTTCTCAGTGTAACTGTGTGTTTTGTTAAGCAGCTTGCAGAAAGATTTTCTACATGTTGCTGATTTGCTTTGATTTAGTGTGTTTCTGCTTTCAGAAAAAGAAACAGAGAGAACTGAAGGCGGGATGGGCACGGTGGACAGCCTGTCTCCAAGGGCAACCCATAACTGCTGTCAGGTTTGGACTGCAGCATAACAGCCTATTTATTATTCTGCACTCTATACTGTTCCAGTTATTGCAGCATAATTGGTTTCCAAACAAGACAACAGCAAACATGTCATGAACATGATGAATCTGTTGTTTGGAGCCATGATTTTAAAATAATGTACAGTAATTCGTGGAGTTTTGAGTTAGAAGAGAGCAGAGATGTCTCTGTCTTTAGATTCAGGTGTATCTAAAACATAAACCACGTGTCACAGCAGCAGTTTTGTCTATATGATATCTTTTATACATTTAACAACCCTTAGTAAACATTTTTAGCTTCTTTGTCAGTTGGTATTACAGATACAATTTCAGAATTTATTTAGCTCTTATAATAATAGTGCAACAGATAAGTTAATATTACAGGGAAATAGTTGATGGGTGCACCATAATATGTGCCTTATTTGAATGATCCTAATGTTCATCCATGTGGGTGCAGTATGATATGGGGTGTAGTTGCAGAAGTAATACTGTTTCAGTCAAGTATTATGGATGGACCTCTTATTCTTCTCACTGGTTACTCAGTTCTCAACCCCTAAAATGATCCCCCTAAAATCTTGTTATTTATGATGGTCGGTTGTTTGATCCCCAGCTCTTTCATCTGTATGTTGAAGTGTCCTTGGGAAAGATACTAAACCTGGGCTAGCCCCTTATGGATCTATCTGGGTTTGTGTGTGTGTGAGCAAGAGTATTAAAAAAGTATCTGTGGATGCAGCTTGCAAAAAGTGTAAAAAGTGCCTCTATAAATTACAATTCATTTGTGCAGTGGTTCTGGCACTGTCCAGATACCTGCTAATCAGATTAACTGGTCACTAAGATGTCTGTTGGTGCAACGGTAAATGGTCATCTGTCTTTCTATGTTAGCTTGTTAATAATTTTAAAAAAATTGATGGTAGGGTGCGCGAATGGGAGAACTGAGCCAAGAATCAAGGAGACTTTATGCACGCAATACATGAATTTTATGAAATTGCACGAGAATAATTTAGCACCCGATGAATATTGAATGCCTGAACCAACGTCTGGAATGAGAATGCTCTGCCTGAAGTGAGTTGCATTAAAGTACTACAAGAGTTAAAGGATTATCCTTTAACTTATAACATATTATGTGGCACTTCAGTTCTTTTGTTTTGTTTGAAACAAAGAAAAATTCTGAAAATAACTTTAACTTACTTCTTTACCTGCTCAGAAGCATATCCAGTAACAGTAAAACATCTGACAATTCACCAGTGGTTGAAATTCTGTGGTAAATCGGTAATTTGAGCCTAAAATTGGTCATGTGATTTTTCCAAATGAATAGCTCTAAAGTTACAAACGTGCACGTTTTGATGCTTGTATCTGCTTTTCAAAGGATTTTTCACTTATGTGCTGCACCATAAGCTAATCAGCTAACCTCTGAGACAGAACATCACTGCAGTACTTGTTTCTCTCAGGACTGTAATTATTTTAAATGCCATTTGGCAAGAACACATGCATTTGAAGACAAGACTCTACACTTAAAGAATCTACAGCCACTTCATTAACTAAGTGAGGCTTAGCTGCATGGCAAGGATGCTAATCTCAGCGAGTTGTTGCTAGCATCCTG